>NC_056733.1:1223044785-1223347203 GCF_019279795.1 Protopterus annectens
CCCTCCTTTTGAGGTGTGGTCCGGGTTTTGGGGCCAGAACGCATAATATGAGGTAAAACCTAATAGTGCCGGGGTGCTCTCAGGAGCCTTGAACCAGGTTTCAGTTGCAGCACAGACATCAATGTTTTCCATACTGAGAAGGGCCTCGAGTGCGTGCATTTTGAGATTTAGACTTCTGGCATTGAGCAGCATTACCCTCAGTTTCTTCCCATTTTTGGTTTCTAGGGTGGTAGGTTTAGAATTTGAGCCTTGCCTAAAAAAGGCACTATGGGGGTGGCAAGAGCCTTAGCCAATATCCGGAATCCCAGGGGTGACTGGTGCAAGCCGTCCCTCACGAAGCAGCGTGGCTTGTCAAGCATGTCATCCCAGGCAGACAGACACTGGATCCCCTTTGAATGACACCAGACATTAAGCCAATTGTTAAAGCTGATCATCTTGTCTCTATATTGTGGCATCATTCTTGGTGAAGGAAGGATACTGCTCAGGGTGAGGGTCATACCTGCCTGGGCTACATAATCAGAGAGCTCCTCTATGTCTCTTTTCATGTAGTCCAGGGAGGTATGTCTCAGGTCGTTCACACCAGCATGGACAATGACTGTGTCATATTTGTACTTGCTGTGGAGTGACCCGTGTGCTTGTGTTATGTGGCGGATTCTAGCACCTGATAGGCAGCTTACTGTGACCCTCTCCTTGTTCAGCCTGGTGAGTGGGACGTCAGTGTGTCTGACTATGGAGTCACCTATGACAAGTATGTTTGGTGTTGTATTTGGCCTTAAGGGCTGTGACTGCTTTGCACACTGCTTTTGTGGTTTATGTGTTGCTTGTGGGGTGTCTTGAGGTAGCAGTTGTTTGGGTGTCTGCTTAGGAGGCCTCTGCTGTTTAGGTAAATTTTTACTCAGAGCCTCCGAGTATGTCCTTGTGCATTTATGTGTTTGATTCAGTGGTGTGGTAGCATTATGTGAGGCTGGTTTTGTGGTGTGTGTAGTTGCCTTCTCCTCCTGTCTGGTCTTGCCAGTCCTGAGTTGAAAGAGCTCAGCCTCCAGTTTGGCTAAATAGCTGCATCTCTCGCAAGTATTTGTGTTATGTGGGAGGAGGAGAGGGTTGTCTGTGAACATGAGGCAGTTATAACATTGCCTCAAGATTCCCAGATTCACCAGCTGGACCGGAGAGGAGATTGACAACTGTCCTTTGGACATGCTAGAATAATATTGGGAATTCCTTAATAATTGAAAACAAGGGCCAGTGGGGAGTGAGGGTGTAGTGCTTTTTGCTGACTTATATAATTGCTTTAGTGAGCAAGTGCCAGATAACTTGAGTGCAATGTGTTACAAGTAACTAAATGCAAAAATAACAAACAGTAACTTTCTTTCAAGTGAAACAAGGAAATAAGTACAGTAAGCAATGCAGATATCACTAGTGATCCACAGAAGCGCTGAGAAGCCACGTATTAGGTGGAATTAGCTTCCAGGGAAATAACAAGCAAACAAACAACAAGCATATAAACAAATCTAGATTCAGCAGGCCTGGATCTAGTCTATGCTAGAGCAAACAAGGTGTACCAATTTTCAGTAAGATACAGTTCAAATATTCAGGCACCTTTAACCAGAAATTCCCAGCTCAGAAGGGCAGAGTCCAGCCTCTTCTCACACAAGAGTGCAGACCACGAACCTTCCTAATGTAAAACAACTGGTCTGAAGCCCAAGTGCTTAATCCAAAAGACTTAGAATGATAGCTACACTTTAATCAAGTTACAACCAAGCAGTAATAAATACAATTGAATACTTTAGAGAATGTCTGGATTAGTGCTCAAGTTACACAAACAAAGCTAGATCCAGCAGGCCCGAATCCAGTCTATGCCACAGCAAACAAGGCGCACCAACTTCAGTAAGAAGCAGTTCAGATATGCATGCACTATAAGCCTTTAACCAGAAATTCCCAGCTCAGAAGGACAGAGCCCAGCCTCTCTTCCCACAAGAGTGCAGACCACGAACCCTCTTAATGTAAAATAACTGGCCTGAAAACCCAAGTGCTTAAACCAGAATTAATACACTTTTAGAATAACAGACACTGAGCCCTCAATCAGCAGCTCCCAACCTAGAAGGATGTAAGCTACCTGTTCTGCCACAACAGTGCAGACCACAAACCCTCTCAGTGCAAAACAACTGGTCCGAAGCCCAAGTGTTTAAACCAAAAGGCTTAGAATGACTTACACCAAGCAGTGGTCTTCTGTAGGGGACCCATGTATATATATATATATATATATATATATATATATATATATATATACACACACCAGTGTTTGGGATCACCTTTATTAGTTTTGACATATATATCTCTGTACAACTCAGAAATCCACATTTACTATTTTTGCATGATCTGCACATGGGAATGCTTTTCATTTCTAACTGTTGCAGTAGTCCTGACATGGCACTTTCTTGGCAGGTACACTCATACATATTATAATATTCCTCTCCTGCATACTGTACCTTGTTTGTTACTGATATCTGTATTACACAGCAGCTGGGAATACTCCATTGTAATACTGGCAGCCTGACACAGGCATTTATTCCTGACTTGTACAGCACAATTATATATACAGGCACTACTACTACTATTACTATAATTTTGATTTCTTACTGCTAATAATAGGGGGTATTCTGCACTCAACATACTGCTGATGCAGCCAGGCCCGTCACTGGGCATGAGCCTCAACATTCTGGAACTTCTCCACAGCAGATGTATGGGGAGATATCACACATTAATCACACCTGCACAGTCACAAGTTGAACTTTTTCCATACTTAGAGATACATAAGACTGCATACTTACAGACAGGTGGGACATCCTGCGGTCGGCCTTCTTGGATCCACTGGTCCAAGAGTGCACCCCTCCTCCCCTTCAGGTCATTATGGTGGTGACGTACCTGCTCACCAGTCCAGGGTATGCCAGTGGCACTGGTGAGATCACATGCAAGCTGGTCCCAAGCCTCTGCATTGTACTGCGAGCCCTGGTACTGGCCCTGCAGCAGCCTTCCAGACATTTTGTTCCTTCTGTGAACAATCCCAAATGGTTATGGCTGTATTTCCGCCTGTGTGGTTTAAATAGAGCAGTTTTCACTGCACTTTTTCTTGATTGGCCGATTTTAATATGCTGAACTATGCTTAGCTCCATGCAAATCTGCATAGAAATGCTTACACCAGCTAAGCAGAGCTGAAAGCAGGTAAGCAATGCTCACACTAGCAAAGCATTGCTTAAATCTATTTTTTTCATTAAATTTATAAATTATTTTTTACATTTATACTTTGCATATTCCCAACACTACTGTGCTATACGTGAGCCATATGATTGACATCTATCATTCAAATTCCTTAAAAGTTTATTAAATAATTTGGTAGAGGGCAGATTTGAACCAAGCATGTTCTACATGCTATGCCATGGCAGTAATATGACGCTACAGCAGCTTTATGATTTTTCTATCACAGTAGCACTTATCTATCATTTTCAGGATTTCAGCTAGGCTAAGCATAGTGGCGCGCTGCTCAAACAAGTTGTGGTTTCTGAGTGAAGGGGGTGTATTACATGTGCAGGCACTGCTGTCAAATGCCCCATGCGCTCGCTCCTGGTTGGTATCCATTTAGATTAAATAGCAGGGAGCCTTCACGCATATGCAAGGCACGCTGCTATTCTAAATGGACATGAACCACTCCATGCAAAAATAGTCTTATTCTTATACAGAGCTTTTTGAATCCTGAGGTATATCTCCCTACAATATAACAAATTATTTTCTAAATACCTGCTGGTTATCATCCACACAGTATCTAAACTCATACTAGGTAGTGATATGCACCAAAATCCTGGCCCAGCATCTAACCACAACTCCACCATCAACCAAGCAATACACACAATATGCTCCCTCAGAAAACCACTTTCCCAAATACCTACTGGTTATCATCCACACAGTATCTAAACTCATACTAGGTGGTGATATACACCAAAATCCTGGCCCAGCATCTAACCACAACTCCACAATAAACCAAGCAATATACACAATATGCTCCCTCACAAAACCAACAGATCTCCTTATACTCAATATTAGCTTAAGAAGCATGCTTAACAAAACAGCAGAACTGCATGCAGCTCTGTCACTATACTCCCCTGACATTGTGATTCTTATTGAGGCTTGGTTAATACCACATAATAAGGATAATTAATTACTTCCTTCAGGTTACCATGCTCAGGAAAGACAGAACTCATAAAAAAGTGGGGGTATCACGCTGCTTTTTCAAAAACAACCTTACCATACACATTTCAGACATTCTCAACCCTACCTTTAATAATGCTGAAATTCTATTTGCCCAAACTAAACTCAGTTCACGAAAAACAGCTTAACATTAATACAGTTGAATCCATCCTCCACTGGGTATCTCTTACCCTGCTACAACAAACAATTATACTAGGTGACTTTATTCTACCAGCAACTCCTCCCTCGCTGCTAACTATATAAACCTCCACAACTTCTCCCAATTAATCCATACTTTCACCAGAACAAATAAATCAACCAAGAAAAGAGTCTTGGATTGGATGCTTACAAACCATCCATAACTATCTCACCACTCTGGTTGCCTTCCTGACACCCTTAGTAACCATCTCCCTACATTCCTACTTAGACAACAAATTAGACCCTTAAAACAACTTCCCTTTAACAAATTCATTATATAAAGAATTTTAAACCCCAAGACCTCATAACTGCTCTGTCTCACTGTAATTGGACCCCTCTCTCTGATCTCCACCTTGACAGCACTGTCAATTACTTTAACTCTACTTTTCTGAGCATACAGTGGATATAAAACATTTACACACCCCTGTTAAAATGCCAGGTTTTTGTGATATAAAAAAATGAGACCACAATAAATAATTTCAAAACTTTTTTCACCTTTAATGCGACCTATAGTCTGTACAATTCAATTGAAAAACAAAGAAATCAGTTAGGGGAAAAAATATAAAAAATAAAAAAAGCATACAATATGCTGGTTGCATAAGTGTGCATATCCTTAGACTAGTACTTTGTTGTGTGTACACACCCTTAAACTAATACTTTGCTAAAGCATCTTTTGATTTAATTACAGCATTCAGTCTTCTTGGGTACACACCTGCCATCAATTAAAAACAGTCTGATTAACCCCAAATAAAGTTCAGCTGTCCTAGTAGGATTTTCATGACATTTACTCAGTTGCCTTCTACAGCAAAAGCCATGGTTCGCCAAAAGCTTACAAAGCATCAAAGGGATCTCATTGTTGTAAGGTATCAGTCAGGAGAAGGGTACAAAAAAATTTCGACAGCATTGGCTATACCATGGAACACAGTGAAGACAGTTATCAAAAAGTGGAGAAAATATGGGACAACAGTGATGTTGCAAAGAACTGGACATCCCTCCAAAATTGATGAAAAAACAAGATGACAACTGGTCAGGGAGTCTGCCAAGAGATCTACAGCAAAACTGAAGGAGCTCCTGGAATTTTTGGAAAGTACTGGTTGTGTACTTCATGTGACAACAATCTCCTATATTCTCCATACGCCTGGACTATGGGGTAAGGTTGCAAAATGGAAGTGTTTTCTTCCAGAGAAAAAGATCCAGGCCCAGATAAAATATGCAAAACAATACATCAAGTCTCCCAAAAGCATGTGGGAAAATGTGTCATGGTCTGATGAGACCAAGGTTGAAATTTTGGCCACAATTCCAAAAGGTACATTTGGTGCAAAAAGAACACTTCCCATCACCAAAAGAACACAATCTCCATGGTGAAGCTTGGTGGTGGCAGTATCATGTTTTGGGGTTGCTTTTCTTCAGCCAGAACTAGGGTTTTAGTCAAGGTGGAGGAAATTATGAACATTTCTCAATACCAGTAACTTTTGGCCCAAAACCTTCAGGCTTCTGCTAGAAAGATGAAGATGAAGAGGAATTTCATCCTTCAACATGACAATGACCCCAAGAATACATCTAAATCAACAAAATAATGGCTTCACCAGAAGAAAATTAAAGTTTTGGAATGGCCCAGCCAGATCCCAGACCTAAATCCAACAGAAAATCTGTGGAGTGACCTGTAGAGGGTTGTACACAAGAGATGCCCTCGCAATCTGACAGATTCAGAGTGCTTTTGCAAGGAAGAGTAGGCAAATATTGCCAAATAAAGATGTGCCATGCTGATAGACTCCTACCCAAGAAGACCAAATGCTGTAATTAAATCAAAAGGTGCTTCAACAAAGTATTAGTTTAAGGGTGTGCACACACAACAAAGCATTAGTTTAAGGGTGTGCACATTTATGCAACCAGCGTATTGTGCATTTTTTATTTTTTATATTTTTCCCTTAACAGATTTGTTTGTTTTTCAGTTGAATTGTTCAGGTTATAGGTCATATTAAAGGGGGGGGACGCTTTGAAATGATTTATTGTGGTTTCATTTTTTATAAAACAAAAATCTGGAATTTTAACAGGGGTGTGTAAATATTTTATATCCACTGTACTTAATAACCTTGTCCCTTTCGGAATAGTAATAACAAAGTCCAACTATTCTCCTGGCTCACCAAAACTATTAAAATTCTCCTAAAATATAGGGATAAAGTATGAGAAGCTTGGCTACACAACAAACCTATAGTAAATAGACAGATATACCTCAAACTAAGACACAAGGCCAAAAAACAAATAAGATACCTTGCAACTGTCCCTGATTTTGACTCAAATTTTAGCTCTGTCCCTCTTAATCCCTCCTAAAACTAGTGACTTTTGGAGGAAAGGTGGTGAATTACACTTAATGAATAATGACAATAATTAAGAGTTATAGACTTCTTTTACTTCAGAAAATGTGTATTAATTCATATGCTTTGATTCTGTCAATGTTTCAAGTTAATAGCACTAATATTTTAAAAGTGTCCCTGATTGTCCCTGATTTTTTCTTGACTTGTCCCTGATTTTGTTGAAATTTGTCCCCGATTGATTGAGAGGTCTAAGAACAATCATTACTCAGACATCCAAACAAAGCACAAATCTAACTATAAAAAAATTGGGCAGCTATCAATAAAATCCTACAACCAGGGAAAACCACTAATCCACCCTCACATATTGATACCACCACAGACAATACTGCCGCTTTTAATTTCAATTTAAACAATATTTCAGCAAGTCCATTCTAAACCTCACAAATACCTCTTCGTCCACAACATACCCTAATCCTATCATCTCAACAACAGATCAAAACTGCTTCTCCTTACAACCAGTATCTACAAAAACAATTTATAACTACTTGACAAAACATAAACCCACAACTCTAGTAGCAGATAAACTCCCAGCAGAATACCTCAAAATCACAACCAAGGCCATCTCTTACCTTGTCTACCTATTAATAAATAGATCAATAGCTGAACAATGCATTCCAACCCAATGGAAAATTTCACACATAATACCACTACATTAAGCTGGTTACTCAACCAAGCTATCTAACTACCGACCAATCGCCATACTATCCCCCCCTCATCAAAAATTCTCAAGAAATGCATACATTCTCAAATCCTAAACTACCTCCTAATTAATAATCTCCTGGCCAACACACAGCACAGTTTTCAACCCAATCATAGCACCACCACAGCCCTTATTAGCTTTACAAACACTGTAAATAAACAATGGAACAATGGTAACCTGGTCTCCACTATTTTTCTTGTTCTGTCCAAGGCATTTCTGACCGTCTCCCATTCCAAACTCCTAACCGTATTCTCAAAACTCAACCTAAGCAAATCTACACTATTAAGTTTCAAAAACTACCTATCTACAAGCTGTAAAATGACAAAACACTCTACCTCCTCTCCTCCCAGTAAACTTAGGTGACTCACAAAGATTTATCCTTGGTCTTCTCCTCTTTAGAATATTTACCAATGACCTCCACAAAGCTACCCTCCATTCCAATCTGGTCCAGTATGCCAATGATTCCACACTGTTCTACTCTGCCCTCACTCTTCCACTTCTGCAAAAAATTACCCAAGAATCCTTTTCAGCCATAGAAACATGATTATCCGACTCACAGCTAATACTTAACCCTAAAAAACACAACTAATGCTATTTCGTCCCTCAAAAGACACACACCCCATTCCCCCATTTAAAATAATCCCCTCAAACAATACCTCCATCTCACCAGTCTCGCAAACCAAACTATTAGGAGTTACCATAGATAACAACATGAAATTCGACAAACATATTGTGCAAACAATAACAAAAGTCCATAAAAAACTTGGCACCCTCTACAGATGCAAATACTACCTCACCAATAACAGTAGAGACACCATCACAAAAAGCCACCTACTTTCTATACCTTTCTATGCTTCCCCCTTAGTAACTAAACTACATAAGGGGAGACTTAAACTAATTAACCAGCTACTGTAACAAAATTGCAAAGTTTGCTACCAAATCAGCTTTCATGACCCACCATAGTCTAGCCCTGAAATAACTATCCTGGCTGGAACTTCCAAATCTCCTGACCTATAATCAGCTTACAATTGCACATCAGATCCTGTACCACCCCCCAAAAATCATCACTAAAAGACCTACTAAATCACTGCACTAACAGTCATCTTCTAAGATCCACCAAAAAAAGCACTAATTGACATATCCAAAAGCAGGACTAGATCAGGTGACTCCTTGTACTCTAGTGCCATTGCAAAAATATGGAGCACCCTTCCTCTAGAAATTCGGATCCTAGATAATAAACAAAACTTTAAAATCCTTCTTCGGTCCTACTTAACTAGCTCATGGAAGTGCACCTGCTCAGACCCAGGACAAACTTCACTAGATCAATATCTTATTCTTCTTCAGGTACCCCACAAGGTTTCTTCACTTATTCCACATACATACATACACTGGTTGGTCTATTTCTGAAGTGTTTCATTTGATCTTAGAATGATACCTTAAGGGGTTAAGGGTTTAAGGGGAGTCTATATCACATCATCGAACTTGTATAAGTTCAAATGATGTAATATTGAACCCAGAAGTCCGAAACACAAAAATAGGGAAGCCATGGCACATCAATTTTTTCCCCAAGGAAAAAAAATCGGTGGGCCATTTTTGGGGCTTTGTTATTTCTTTCACTGTGGTGTGATCTCAGAGTTTGTATATTTAAGTGGAGGGTTGGGGTGTGTGGGGGGCAAAACCCCCCAATTTAGTTTTAGTTTAAGGTTTATATTCTTTTTTTTTGTTAAGGAGCAGCGATTTTTTTTTCCCTGGGAAAGAAATTGCTGTCCTGTGTTTTCGTTATTGTGCAGTTTTGGACTTTTGGGTTCGATATTACATCGTTCAAATGTATACAAGTTTGATGATGTGATATAGACCCAGTTTAAGGGGATATTCTCCTTCAATCTACTATCTACTCTATTTTCCTTTTATCTATTATCTACTCTTTTCTCCATGGTTACCTTCTTATGCACACGCTTGCACACATTCTTCTTATCTACTGTCTACTCTATTACCCTTCTACTTACTACCTACTCCACTCTCTGTGGATAACTGTTTATGCATATTTTTGCACATTTTCTAATGTATATGTTTGCATGTATTTTTAAGTATAATTGCATCTGTATGTTCGTGTATTGCCAGTATTATACTGTGATGATTTTCTCTAAAGATAATTCTCTTTGCATATTTTAGCAGGTATATTCCTAAGTACATTAGTGTTGTGTATGTTGCTGTACTGCCAATTTTTTTGTTATATGTGAAGCTTTTCTCCCCGGGCCTCCACTGAAAATGGGCAACTTGTCCAGTCGGACTCTCCCGGTTAACAAATGTAAAATAAAGAAATGTAAAATAAATAAAATAAACATTACTATGTTTGATGGATTAGAAATGTTATGCTTACATTGGTTGCTCTAATTTTTCACCATTGGAAAGTCATTTTATCAGACTGGCAATGTTGTTTCATATTCTGAACAGCAAGTTGAAGAAGAACTAATGCACATCTTGTTATAAAATGGTGGAATGATGTCTGGTGACTCATTTTCTGTTTAGTAGACAAATGTGTTATCTGAAATTCTGCATTCATATAATGTATGATTGAATTGATTAACAAATCTTTCATTATCATTTAGTAGCATTTGGTAGAATTAATGTATTTTGTTCCTTATTTGCCTAAAGTTTACTGTTAGAATGAGGAATGTGTGCTTAAAATTCAGTTATGATGGAAATTATTCATTTGTTATTTTTTATGAAAAAAAATTTCATTGTATTGGAGTGGGTGGTCCAATTAAGTGTACTGCCCACTTTATACATTAAATGTTGATGTCAATGTATGTAAGAGTAATGTGAGCTACTCCCTTGCAATGATGCTTGGTGAGATACACAATTTAGTTAGTGATACTAAATCTTAAACCACCTGCACTCAGTAAATTACATTGTCAGTATAAGTTTCACACCTGGGATGGTTTGAAGCAAGAACCGCAGCCTGCACTGGGAAGTAATAATGTCTGCCAGCTGCAGGGCTTTGTTTGTGGTAGAATATCTGGCTAGAGGTCAAATACCGGTCAGGTTAATTAAAAAAATAATTGAAAAAGGTAAGCTTTTATGCTGCAAAAAACAATACTAGTTTTAAGTTCTGTAGCAAAAAAATATATACAAGTAGGTCATGAAAGGAATCCAAACAATAAATCCAAGATTCACTGGTATTTTTTATGACTGGTAATATATCTGAGAATGGGATGACATAACTTATAAAGAATCATGGTAGGACATCTTATGCTAAATTTGTCTAAGTGCCAGTTGTAAAGATACATCTATTAAAATACCTATAAAACAAAGCATTGTGAGGGTGGCTGGACAGACTATCTCCCATATGGGTGGGGTTACTCACATACCCCTAATTTATATAATGATGGGGAAAGGGGCTTGGTCTTGACAAGGTGGGTCTCACTGAGTTGAGTTTACACTGATGTGAGCAACTTGCAGCTTATGACCTACCCCTGAAATGTATCCTTGAATACTACAGTAAGCTCTCAATTAACAGTAACTCAGGCAACCGGAACTGGCACTCTCAAGCAACCAGCAAAAAATACTGCAGAAATACAAAATAATTTTCAAGAGTTGGACTTTCTGTTTTCCCACCACAGAAACATACCTTATGTTTTTAGAGTTTTAGAGTTTTAAAAAGGAAGATATGACTAAATTACCTCTCTCCCCAACCTGAGAACAAGTCAAACCAAACAAATAGTATAGGGCAGTGGTCCCCAACCACCAGGCTGTGGAGCACTTGGTACTGGGCTGTCAGGTATGGAGTGAAATGAAAAAGTGAATGTGTGTATGAGTGTGTTTACGTCTGTCTGAGTGTGTGAGTGAATGTGTGCATGAAAGTAGAAAAGTCCGTATGTGTGTGTGTATATGTTTCAGTATGCATGTGTGAGTGAATGCTTGCAGGAAAGCAAAAGAGTCTGTGTGTGTGTGTGTGTGTGTGTGTGTGTGTGTGTGTGTGTGTGTGTGTGTGTGTGTGTGTGTGTGAGTGTTGTGTGTGTGCTGCGTGTGTGTTGTGTATGATCTGGAGAAAATGAGAGCGATGAGTGAGTAAATGCAGGTATGAATGAGGATGTGACTGTCTGATCGGGAGAGAGAGTGATAGCAATGTGTGAGTGAATGCAGGTTTGAATGAGGAAGTGACTCTGTGTGTGTGTGTGTGTGTGTGTGTGCGTGTGTGCATGTGTGTGCATGTGTGCGTGTGTGTGTGTGTGTGTGTGTGTGTGTGTGTGTGTGTGTGTGTGTGTGTGTGTGTGTTGTGTGTATGATCGGGAGAAAGTGAGAGCGATGAGTGAGTAAATGCAGGTATGAATGAGGAAGTGACTGTCTGATCGAGAGAGAGAGTGATAGCAATGTGTGAGTGAATGCAGGTTTGAATGAGGAAGTGACTGTGTGTGTGTGTGTGTGTGTGTGTGTGTGTGTGTGTGTGTGTGTGTGTGTGTGTGTGTGTGTGTGTGTGTGTGTGTGTGTGTGTGTGTGTGTGTGTGTGTGTGTGTGTGTGTGTGTGTGTGTGTGTGTGTGTGTGTGTGTGTGTGAGTGTTGTGTGTGTGCTGAGTGTGTGTTGTGTGTATGATCGGGAGAAAATGAGAGCGATGAGTGAGTAAATGCAGGTATGAATGAGGATGTGACTGTCTGATCGGGAGAGAGAGTGATAGCAATGTGTGAGTGAATGCAGGTTTGAATGAGGAAGTGACTCTGTGTGTGTGTGCGTGTGTGCGTGTGTGTGTGTGTGTGTGTGTGTGTGTGTGTGTGTGTGTGTGTGTGTGTGTGTGTGTGTGTTGTGTGTGTGTTGTGTGTATGATCGGGAGAAAGTGAGAGCGATGAGTGAGTAAATGCAGGTATGAATGAGGAAGTGACTGTCTGATCGAGAGAGAGAGTGATAGCAATGTGTGAGTGAATGCAGGTTTGAATGAGGAAGTGACTCTGTGTGTGTGTGTGTGTGTGTGTGTGTGTGTGTGTGTGTGTGTGTGTGTGTGTGTGTGTGTGTGTGTGAGTGTTGTGTGTGTGTTGCGTGTGTGTTGTGTGTATGATCGGGAGAAAATGAGAGCGATGAGTGAGTAAATGCAGGTATGAATGAGGATGTGACTGTCTGATCGGGAGAGAGAGTGATAGCAATGTGTGAGTGAATGCAGGTTTGAATGAGGAAGTGATTCTGTGTGTGTGTGTGTGTGTGTGTGTGTGTGTGTGTGTGTGTGTGTGTGTGTGTGTGTGTGTGTGTGTGTGTGTGTTGTGTGTATGATCGGGAGAAAGTGAGAGCGATGAGTGAGTAAATGCAGGTATGAATGAGGATGTGACTGTCTGTTTGATCGGGAGAGAGAGTGATAGCAATGTGTGAGTGAATGTGCAGGTTTGAATGAGGAAGTGACTCTGTGTGTGTGTGTGTGTGTGTGTGTGTGTGTGTGTGTGTGTGTGTGTGTGTGTGTGTGTGTGTGTGTGTGTGTGTGTGTCTGGGGGGGCAGCAGCAGCAATGAGGTTTGTGTACGTCTTGACCATACCACTGGACACATACCTCTCAACCTCTTAGATCAAGAAATCTGGACAAAGCCAAAACATAATGGGGGACAAAGGGCCAAAATAAGGACACTTTTAAGACTCCTCTTACAAACTTAGAAAATTGATAGAAATACAAGTTTTGCATTAGCATGAATTTTCTGAAGGGTATGAAGTATGAAGCTCAACTATCTGTCATTATTATGTGGCTTCACCCTCAATAATTTGCCAGTGATTTGCCAGAAAACAACAATTTTATGAGAAAAAAGACCAAAAACACGAGGCAAAAAATCTGGAGATTCTGTGAAAATTTGTACAGTTGAGAGGTATGGTGGACAGAGCAAAATAATATGGACAGGTTTTAAATATTGTTCTTATAAACTTAAAGTTAATAAGGTTGCCATTAGGTTTACTTACCTCTCAACCATAGTAGATCAATGTTATGCTGTTAAGCAGAATGTACACTTTTTTTGGTAATTATTGCCAATTGTCTTTTTATTGTACTTTGGAGCTTTTCTCCCCAGGTCTTCTAGTCCAGTCGGGCCACCTTGTTAAACAAATGTCAGATAAATAAATAACTAAATAAATATGTACTTTATTATGTGCGGCACATGATGGCTAGTCCATGGAAAATTGCCTTACATTGATACCGGTCCTTGGTGCAAAAAAGGTTGGAGACCACTGGTATAGGGTACGGTATTAGTCGGGCCAATTTTTAATAGTAACTCTCAAGCAACCTGAAACTACAGTTATCTGGCATCTACCAATCCCTATGGGTACTGGTTAACTGAGACTTTACTGTTTATAATAAAATTATAATCAAATCAACTAAACTAAGTGAAGTTCCAAAGATTTTAATTGTCTCTGTGATCAACCACCATATAAATCCATTTAATAAAATATTCCAAAGTCATAATTGCAGCTTAGTGATAAATCATGCAAAGGTTTAATATTATACCTAATAAAATGAAGCTGTCATCTCACTTTAGTGACTGTTTCATGCAATCAGCTTCTGGTTTGGATATGCACTTGGTATTTTTTGACACACTTAAATGATTTATTATTATCAGTCTTATTATTAATCTGATCAACTCAAAAATCAGGGAGCAGGAAGAAGTAACAGCCTGCTGACTAGATGCATTTGTAGTTGCAATTAAAAAATCTGCACATAATGCACATTTAGTACAGGTTAAAATAACAGGTGAATGTTTAACCAAAATAGTAATTATACCTGACCAGGATGAAGCCCTGACGCATGCCTACCTGAAGGGGAATTCCCAATGTTTACTGAATGCTACACAGTGTATAAGTAATGCACTGTGTTCACTGACAAAACGGAAGTGAAAAAGCAATAAGAAAATTGGATTCTGCTTTATGACTGGAACTACATGCAGTCTTACTGCATTTAAATTACTAAATTAAACATTCAAAGTTCATTTGTTTATTAGTGCATGTTATCTTGTGATGTTTTTAAATGCAGTCCATCTCATCAATACCCAGTATTACTATTTCAGTTTAATCTAAAAAAAAAAAAAAAAAAGGCAACAATCAATGAATAAATATCTGGCAGCCTAAATGAATTCCAATGCATATGTATGAATGGCTTAACCCTGAATATTGACAGTTAGCAGCGCTGTACTAAATGCATATTTCCGTCCTCATTTTGTGTGCCATTTTCTGCTTCATTTCATCAAATGTGTTTTTAGCTGGAGCATATAATAACGGGTGCATGAACTCCAGCTGATCTTTTATGAGCAACAATATGTTCCTAACTTCAAAAGTGATAAATTACATTGTACGAGAATTTATCGAAAAAGATCAGGTGCTCCAGAACACAAACCATAATCACAAAAAAAGAAAGAAATTCACTATAGAAGTCTTTTCAGCAATTTTCAGAAAGAACACAGGTCACACTGGGTAATTTAAAGTGTGTGTGTGTGTGTGTGTGTGTGTGTGTGTGTGTGTGTGTGTATGTGTGTGTGTGTGTGTGTGTGTGTGTGTGTGTGTGTGCGTGTGTGTGTATTCTCAGTCTCCAAGCATTAAATATCATAGTACTGTCCTCTAAAATCATTATAGAGGGTCAGAAAGATCCTTATTTTTCACAATAGAAGCTCTTTTATAGTAGACCCTAGATAGATAGTGGCAGTGAATCTTTGTATAGGCTTAGTGTATGTTATGTAATACAACATGTATCATAAACAGGTATGACTTTATGAGGAACATCATAAATCTAAGGAGAAAGTTAAATCTGAGGGCCAAAATCATAGAGCTATACCTAAATCATAGCATTTGATAGGTATGTGTGTGCATCTGTCCAAGCATGCTCAAAAGAGAGAGACAGAGGAAGACATACAGTCATTTACAATATGTAAATGCCTTGTGCACTGTTTTTAACATATCCAACAAGTGTTTGTTATTGAAAAAAAAATAGTAAGAATAAATACAAAAAATCCATACATAACTTTCTTAACAAGCCACACAATATCACATTCTATAATGACACCAAAAGTATTAGACTATGTTAGAAATAAATTTATAGACAGATGCAAAGTTTATATAGATAGATAAATTAGGATTGTACTCATAAAACAACATGCTGTAATCCACAAGTCATTCTGTCACTTAACGTCATCCACTAGCTTAATCACCTTATTATGTGAGTTTTGTTTTTACACACATTTGTGGATTCATCCATTGGGAATGATTTACAGGATCTGCAGATAGTGGAAAGAAAGACACAGCATTGCCATCTAGCTTGAACAAAATACAGGCATTTTTAGCAAAAAGGTGTTGAGCTGAGCAGAGTCCTAATTTTTGAAAACCTTCCTCAGAGTCTCGGTGGGACTGCAGTCATCACTGCTTAACTGATTGCTTTGATTAACTGGATCCTATATGGTTTTACTGTCTTACTTCCAAAATCAAATTGATGTGGGTATCAATGAAGCTTAACACCAGTAGCATGCATCAGTCTTACTCTCTGCTCTCCCCACAACTATGTCCAAATTGGGAAGGGGGTCAACAATTTGTATATAGTACTATTTTGATGACCATGCCCTGGCCCAGCAATCAAGGAGCCTAAATCCTCACCACTAACACCAGGGAGGCCACCTCCTAGAAGAGGAAAAGATAACTAATGCACACAGTAAAGTACAATTTCTTTTAAGTGCACACAGAGATCATAGTCAGTCTGTGGCTGGTTGCTCCCTTGCTCTCCAGGTCCCTAATAAGACTCCCCACTGGCACAGTTATAGGGTCCAGATCTCAGCCTAGCTGGCAAGCTAACCTCCAGTACTCTCTCTGTCCAATGAGTGCTTCGTGTCCCTGCCCAGATAGCTGACACTCACCCACACTTTGAGATAAGTATTTATACAACTTCACAGACACTCCTGGGAAAGGCTGATACAGATTCTCTAGCTGTGCCCCTTTACCCAGACTATACAGTAGTAATTTCTGCCACCACCAGCTAACAATTATCAGCTACCCAAAGGCCCTTGAAAGGGTGTCCAGTTATTACTGTGCAATATTATTATCCAATTGGTAATGTGACTATTCAGTCTAAGGCTTATTAGAGTGGCCTATTACGATAACCTCTATAAATATGCAATGTACTCCAGACCCTACTTCTCTACACAAACCAGCCACAGGTAAAGGTTTTTAAAATGTTTACTAATAAATACTTAAAACACAAGACAATACTACTACACCACAGAGATATCTAAGAGTTCAGAGATCACACAGAAACTTAAAATAATACAGTAGGGCAGATCTGATTTCAAAGAAAAACACTTAATTAACTTTCTAATCTTTAGCTAATCTTAAGAGAAAATACAGTGCTATAATCCTACTTACATACATAAAGCATAAGCAGTGCTAGGTTAGATGTCCAAGATCAAAATGCTTCTCTCTCACTCAACAATATTTTTCGAACACTAACCAACAGCTCTCTAAGGCCCTCCCAAATTACATCATTTTGACACTTAGTCTGGAGTTCCCAGGCCACCAACTGCATTACTTAGCAAGCTAACATCTGCTCAGGAGACTACAACAATAAAAGGCATTTCACATATAGATTCTAGCAGAAACCAGAGCAATAAAGCACCTTCCACATGTAAATTCTGGCCCTTAACTTTAAACTTAAAACAATGGGCATGAAACCTTCATCCAGACTCATTGGAGCCAGCTTGTAAAACATCAAAGAGATTCATAAGATCTTTTCAACTTCAAAAGACACATTTGAAATGCTTGGCTTGGTTTTCCTTACAGCAGATGGCAATGTTGCAACAAACTTGAAGTTCACATTTTACAGTGTTTTCTTTCTTTTAAAACACAAACCTGTATTTTACATGTATTTATATAATTGATAGAATTATGTATCAAATTCTATTTGACAAGGCTGGCAGCCTTTGCCCATCTTCCTCCAATCTTCACCCCCCCCCCCCGGGGAACTCAAGCAAGTTTTTCAAGTGCCTTTGGAGAAACATCGCTTGAGAGTGTCAGGTCTATCTGGGTGTACCTCACCCCATTCCCTGTCTTGCGAGCCCATCTGCATTGGCATTGCTACTCCCATTGCAGTGCTGCACTGACATATCATATGCTTCCAACCCCATGCTCCATCTTAGCAACTTGACATTTTGATGACTGGCTCTGTTTAACCATGTTAGAGGGTTGTGATCTGTCATCACAGTGAATTTTCTTCCATACAGATAAGGCTGCAGTTTTTGTAGTGCCCACACTATGGCTAGACATTCCTTTTCTGCCGCTGCATAGCATTCCTCCCTGGGTTGGAGCCTATGACTGAGATAAACCACTGGGTGCTCTTCTCCCTATGAAGAAATCTGGCTAAGTACAGCGCCCACCCCATAGTTTGAAGCATCCACCTGCACAACACATTCTTTGCTATAGTCTGGACTGGCTAACACAGGGGGTCCTCCCAAAGCTTCCTTTAGCATCTGAAATGCATGCTCACATGCTGGGGCCCACACTACCTTATCTGGCCTGTTCTTCCTTGTCAGGTCTGTGAGGGGAGCAGCTATGGTACTATAATTGGGAACAAACTTTCTGTAGCATCCTGCTGTCCCTATGACTGCCCTCACCTGCTTTTTGGTAACAGGTGCAGGCCATGCCCAAATGGCTTCCACTTTGGAAGGTTCTGGCCTTATCTTACCACTCCCCACTCTATGTCCTAGGTAGGAGACCTCTGCCATACCCACCTGACATTTGCTTGGCTTAATGGTCAACCCTGCCCTCTGTAGTCTGCCCAGCACCTCCCTGACATGCTAAAGGTGCTCTGTCCAGGAATGGCTATAGATGACAATATCATCTAGGTAAGCAAGGGCAAACCCTCCTGCTCCTACTAGGATATAATCTACCAGCCTCTGGAAATTCGCTGGGGCATTTGTTATCCCAAAGGGCATCTTTGTGAACTCATACAAGCCAAAAGGAGTCAAAAAGGCTGACTTCTCTCTAGCACTGGGAGTCAAAGGCACCTGCCAGTAACCCTTGGTAAGATCAATGGTTGTAAGATACTTAGCCCCACCCAGCTGCTCTAGGGCCTCATCTGTCCTAGGCATGGGGTAAGCATCTGCCTCTGTGTGACTATTTAATTTCCTGTAATCCACACAGAACCTGGTGCTGCCATCCTTCTTTGGCACCAGTACCACTGGGGAGGCCCAGGGACTGTTGGACTCCTGAATCATTCCTAGTTCCAACATCTCCTGTACCTCTTCTCTCAGAGTTTGACTCTCTCAGGCACCCTATAAGGGGCCTGCCTGATAGGCCTTTGGTGTCCTGTATCCACCTGGTGCTGCACCAGGTGGGTGCTCCCTGGTTTCTTAGAATCTGTACTAACTCTAACTAATTTGGAGGCAGGCAATTAAGTCCCCCCCCCCAAAAAAAAAAAAAAAAAAAAAAAAAACTACACACCCAAGTCCCCTTCCAATTTATCTTATATTGTCTTATATATAGTCAGAATGTCCACACTGTCAAATATCAAATCAGATAGTGCAGATTATCAATATAATTTTGCCATGTCACAACTGCATATACCTTCCACTAACTCTCTAATTTTATTGATTTCATCGCAGCCTACTACACTTTTTGTAATTCCTTATCTTTTGATGGCCAGACTCTGGAAAGCTGTTTCATCACACTCAGCTACCTTCCTTACAATTCATTTGCTAATCAAACAACATAGGAACAATACTAAACAAATTAACACGACAACCATAAGCTGCCTAACCATATACAGTTTTAAGTACCTATACTTAGGTTATTACCTCGTTTTTGACACACATAATAATGCTCACCTTCCAAATCATGTAGGGTTGTACATAAAGACCTTGTAAATTTAAGTCTTCTCATCCAATCATCAAAACACAGTTTTAAAGTACTCAAAGCAGTAAATTGTTTGACCTGTAGTGGTAACCTATTCCGTAGGCTGAAAATACATTGTTAGGAACTTAACCTGTCTTGTGAGTTTTGTTTATTTGCTTGGGTAGATTCTAGTCCCTAGTATGGTTGTTAGTAAATCTACTCCATCAGTCCTCCTGCCACTTATTAAAAATACTTGAAAAATGTATTCATGCCCATCTTCTACATCACCAAAATTCAAATAATCTGCTCTTAGAAACATGGCATGGCTTCTAACTGCATCACAGCACAAACGCCACTCTCATTCACTTCACCAACACTATAAACCAGCATAGAAAGAATGGTAGCTTAGTGTAAACTGTGTTCCTAGACTTATCCAAAGCTTTTGACACTGTACCACACAATTTACTCAATGAAATCTCTTCAATAGGCCTCTCTCAATCCTCCCTTAATCAATTCCTCCATTATCTATCTGGAAGGCAACAAGTAGTCAAATTTCAACAGGACCTCTCTTCGTTTCTTCCAGTAGCATACAGTAGGTGTCACTCAGGGCTCAATATATATTAGAACTCCCTTCTTTTTAATATTTATATAAACAAGCTTCACACAGACATATACCAAGCAAATATAGTACAGTACACAGATGATTCTACTTTACTGTGTACAGGCCCCACAATATCCAGACTACAATAAATCTTCCAATTTTTTTTCTCTTCAATCAAAACCTGGCTGAAAAATCCAAACCTACTTGTTTACCCAATAAAACAAAACTAACATTCTTCACCCCAAAACATTATGTCCATCAACAATATTTTTTCTTGATTATGTCTGCAAATAATACTAAACTTGAGGTAGTGCCACAGACTAAATTACTGGGCATTGTTAATAGATGACAGTCTTAAATTTGATCAACATATTCTTCAAACAATTAAAAATACTCACCAGAAGCTTGACTCCTTTTACAGGGCAAAAGAGTACCTTACAGACCCAGGAAGCAAAAGCCTAGCCTCATCCTATTTGCTTCCAACCTTCTTGTATACCTTAAACACAAAAAGATGGTATGAGTGAAAAACAAAACTGTAACAACAAAAAATCACTCATGGAGTACAAATAAGGGTAGGAGTCCCAACAGCAATAAATCCTAGGATATAGGTGGAAAATAACCACTGCAGTAGTCAGATTGAAAGGCAGGCACACGAAGTATAAGTCCAAAACAGTGAAAGGCAGGCACACGAAGTATAAGTCCAAAACTGTTTTGGACTTATACTTCGTGTGCCTGCCTTTCAATCTGACTACTGCAGTGGTTATTTTCCACCTATATCCTAGGATTTATTGCTGTTGGGACTCCTACCCTTATTTGGACTCCACGAGTGATTTTTTGTTGTTACTTCTTGTATACCTTGCCTATCCTAACCTGAGCTCGACTCTAAGATACAAACTGGCCTCTTGTTACAAAAAAGTAGCTAAATTTGCTACTAACACTGCTCACCAAGTTCACCACTGACAAGTCTTAAAGCAGCCAAACTGGTGATAGCTCAATAACTGTATAGCATAATCTCATCTAGTTATGGCATACAAATTAAAAATATGTTACTGCCTTACACCCCCACAAGGGACCTCCATTCTGGTGATAAATTTCTACTAAGCACTACTAAAACCAATAATTCATTGGGGGACTCAGTATACTCCTGTTACATTTCCAAACTCTGGAAGAGCCTCCCCACACAAGTAAAAATTATTAACAAAATCCAACCTATAAAAATTCATCTCAAACAATACCTTACGTAATCCTGTGCATACGCATGTACATCACCAGGTTGAGACCTCTAGTAGAAGTACAAAGTTCTAACTGCTTATTAGTAACTTTTTGCCATCCTCTAATTGAATCATTACACCCCTAACAACTTCCCCTCCTGTACTTGAATCAATGCGCCCCTTTTCACCGCCCTTAAATAACGCTTCTCATGTTGTTCTTTTTCTAACTGCTCCCATTCATTGCCCTACCCCTCTCATGTATTATCTGTATACCTATGTTTTAAGCTTATAGATACACCGATTTGGAACAGCCAGCCTAAATAGAACCAATCCTATACCATGCTCTCTGTCTTATGCTGTTACCACTATGTTCCTATACACTGCAATATCTCCCCTCCATATCTCCCAACCGTACCAAATTACTCCGTTTTTACCAAGATTTGGGGTCAAATAATAGGGTGCCATGATTCCCGAGTGGCACCTCTTCATTTCCGATTTTTCATCTCTTATTTCTTTAAAAGAAATCTTTTCCGGATTTTGAGCTGACGTCATCACATGTGTGATGACATCAGCTCCATCAGCCTGTCAGAATTGAGCACAAGGGCTCACAACATGCACATTTCCGCTGGCTGCTTTAAAAGTGTGTGAGCAGGAAGGACTTAACATTCTTTGAGCAGGAAGGACCGGGCTTCTTCTACTGGACTGTCTGAGCTGCTTCTACTACTGTGCAGATGCAGAGTTTTATGTGAGCGGAGTGACAAGGAAGGACTGTCTGGACAGATTCAGAGCTTTATATGAGTTTCAAGGAAAGACTGTCTGGGCTGCTGTGTAGCTGCAGAGCTTTATGCGAGTGGAGTGCTTCAGGTAGGAAACAAGGGTGGTTGTGTGTGTGTGTGTGTGTGTGTGTGTGTGTGTGTGTGTGTGTGTGTGTGTGTGTGTGTGTGTGTGTGTGTGTGTGTAAGTACATTTTTATGATGGAAATGTTCTGAACTGGGCAGTTTTGTCATTATTGGTAGATGCATTTTGTTTCATTTCCTACTGGAAAAATGTTCAAATAATAAATTTAAAATGCGCTCTAAGTCTAACAAGTGTGGTGTATACAAGGAAAATAATTTAATAAAGTCAGGAATGTGTATCAAAGAACACATGTATGTTTCTTGTTTTGTGTGCAATGAGCCTGTAATTTGAAAACAGCCCAAAGGTAAGCTTTATCCACCAGTCGCCAGATGCATTTTCTTTGAATGTGGTGTGGGTTTCAATGCTGTTTCAATGAATATGAGTTTCAAGGGCAGAGAGGTTTTAATGCCAAGTCTATTTTCATTGTGAGACAGTATTGCTTTGTTTAGCAGATGTCTTAGTGTTTGTGCATTGTGCTATAAAATGTAAAAATAAAATCCAAATAATCATTGTAGAAGTAAAGCAGTATGAACACATTAGTGTTTATGATAAATGGGGTGAAATAGCCAGGTAATAGGACATTGGAATGGCTACAGGCGGACTCTAGTGCCATATTTTGGTTGTCTGTTCTTCAGTTTGCATTTGAAAGTTGGTATCCTACAATTCCACTGGAGTGGGTGGGGTTACATAATTATATATGAAAATTTTTATGTTAATCAGGGTACAGATTTGTATCTATTTTTCATGGGCCTTGTTCAGATTTTTGATGTTTCCAGGTTGAGAGGTATGCCCCTCTCCCTTCCTGCATGACTTTATAACTTACATCATTGTATCTCTTGAACCTTTTACAGACCTATGCAATAATAAATTCTCCCTTCCTGCATAATTTTATAATTTACTTCATTATGTATCCTGAACTATTTGCAAACCTTTTTTTTGCTGAAATGTAAGAACACTAAACTTGTTTACAATAATGTTTTCCCTTTTGTGTGGTATCAATCTATTTACTTTCTGCAAGATTTTAGAGCTAGAATAACTGTATAGACTTATAATTGTTGATGTAAATACTTTACTGTATGTATTTGTCTTGTAATTATGTTTTTTAATGAAACATGTAACTGCTATTTTTCTGAGAACTGTCTAAAATTCTGATTTTGTGAAGAAATATGAGACCAAATATGACTGGGTCTCAAAAACAAGACCCAGGTCACCTCAAAGCAGCTATCAGGCTAAGGAGTGTAAGGAAAGTTGTGCTAATCTTTCTGATTAGTTGAAGAATTTAAACCCTTTATTTATTTATTTTTGGTTAGAAACCTTAGGAGCTTTTCTAGCTGAGCAATATGCTTGGAATTGTACATACAAAGGGGAGCATTGCATTTAATTATGGATCTAGGAACAGTACGTCTTTCAGATTGCATCTTCACCACCACCTCCCACCACTAAAAGATAGCTACCATCTCTTTATCTATCTGACAACCAAAATATAGTAGCAAATGTGTATGCACAATATGCCAACCTATCCCTACCTCCCAAAGTTAGCCACCTATATACACTTGTAATATCTGATTGTGAGAACAGAGAAAAATATTATCATTGTCCTGTATTCCAGCTTTTTGTTCCTAGACAGTACACTACCCCTACACAAGTTATAGTGATGTTGTGTGCATACCTGTGAGGTATGACTGTGAAAAGTTAAAGAAATAATGACTATACTGTCACAACCCCAGAAAAGCCACAGTGAGCTTCTATGCATACCTATTCATTTAACATTTGTTTACCAGGAAGTACAACTTGGAACAAAGACAATTTTCAGTGGAGTCCTGGGCTGAAACACTCCAGACTCCTCTCAAGCAGTTAATGACTGATAGTTGGTGGCTAATGTACATCTTCGGAGGTCCTACTGAAGGACTGTATGACTCTCTGGCTTAGACTGCCAGGAGTTCAACTTCGGATCATTGTTTTCTATGCATAATCACTGTTGGTGCAATTTTTAAATGCATGCTAGCAACAATTCCTTTGTTCTATAGTTTTCCCCATTTCACTTTTGTGTGATTAATGAGTTGGGATACATAATTACAGGTTTTCCCCATTTCACTTTTGTGTGATTAATGAGTTGGGATCCATAATTACCAGATTGTAAGGGTGCCAGGTTGAGTCATTTTACTTCAGTGATTTGGATCCTTACGAAGCTGTGCTTTAGAGATTCTTAAGTGAAGCTTATATAATCTGTGCAATATCACCCAGCACATTTAGAAACTGTGGAGGTCGCCCCCTATAAAGTTGCAGTAGACAATACTTTTGCTTTTGTATATGACCATTATTATGCAAATGGTGGGAAATATATGGAACAAAATTGTTATTTCCTTGCTTTTCTATTTTGATATGCTTCTTCAGTGTGTAAAGAGGTGCCTAGCTCTATCATTCATTTAACTGTTATGTCATGCTTCCATTAATACAGGAATTCCTAAATAAAATACTATCACCTCTTCCATAAGACCAAGCAACTGATGCAATTCCTTACTAACTGACTAAGCAACTTATTTTATATCTCTTAAAATGATAACAGGAACTCTCCTGTTATTTTACCATTATTGAAATGCAACCACTTGATTAACACTGCCTGAGACATTTAATATTTTAATGATTGTTCAGTTTTGTACATTTTTATGTCCTTGCAACTACATTATTGTTCGGGCTTTTTGCTTTCTGCATATTCATTACAGTTTTTTTCAGATGAGGTATGCCAGTTTGCCTTATAAGAGTCTAATGGAAATGCATCTGTTTTAGTCAATTAGTGAATAATTAAATAACTCTTAGATGAAATTAATTTAACTAGAAGTCATAAAAAGAAATAAGCAACAGATCCAGTCTCTCTCAAAATGTTAATACAGATTAAAAGACTTCTAACAGCTCTTTAATAGATCAGCCTGTGATCTTTTCTTACAGTCTCAAAATACATGCTTGTAGGGCATGTAACAAAATAACTGATGTATGGCTTACTTGACAGTGAGAAAATATAGCTTCTGATGTATTGCATGTCCTGGAAAATTGATCTTTCATGCCCTTCTAAACATTATTTCTGCTCTCTGTTATAGTGAACCAGTAGAGTCTCCATTTATTTTGTTAAGCTTCAGGTATTCTATTTGGTAATAAGAACCAACATCTTTCAAAAAAAGCAATTTTAATTCACCGCACACACATTAAAGAAGGCAGGTTAAAGTGCAAATAACCAAGATGTGTCTGTGTTAGTTGTTCCGACATGTATTCTTTAATGTTTGATGGCATTTTATTTTCTATAATGCACAGTGATATTCTGCTTACAATTCATAAGAAGCAGGGAAAGATTGCAATGCCATTAACACAAGTTATTTTATATAATAACAATAGATTTAATCCAAATGTAATTCTGTGGGTATACATTTTTTTATAACAAATTCAGTATGCATGTATTAGTGACACGTGTGGTAGGTAGGTGATCACAACTATACCACCAGCTGGCCTTTAAAATATCTATTAACAGACAGGCTAATCAGTTTGAGAGCTGATAAATAAATGAATGCAAGTATATTTAATTGTCGCTACCCCCCCCCCATAAATAAACCACACCAAACACATAAAGCCATTTGACGACCTATATTGAATAATATCATATAATGAACTTTAGGCACACAAAACAGCATCAATTATCTTCATCAACAATGATCCCAGGGCAGCGTAACTACTCACCTTGGATGATTATACCTCAGAGCAGTGTACCTGGTCACCCTGATACCTCCTCCTCTACCAGGGCAGCATACCTGCTCACCCACCACACTTAATAGGCAGTGTACCTGCTCACCTCCTGACCATGCAACCATTAACCAATGAATAACAACCTTGCTTAGATGGGGAACAGAAGAGGACAATCCTGTCCCTCTTCTCTGCCTTAAACAGCCCAAAATTCTTCCATCCAAAATCAAAAATGGGAGGGTGGGAGGGCCACCAACTCATGCCAAAATGTATCTACTTCCCCTAAGCCTTAACACTTAAGCCTACTATGAGTCCCTCCCACCCCTTACATCACTTCCTTTAACTTCTCCCATTCCCTTTAACTCTTTCATCCCACCATCACACTAACCAACCTACATGTAAAGCCTCCCATTAATTTCTAATTTATACCCCCCCTTAACCTTTGCTCGTGGGGCCGGGAAAACTTAGTTTGTCCCAAACTACATTTAGCCTATAGAATATGTTACCAGAATAGTACTATGGCTACTTTTAAGGCTAATCTTGACCATTGCAAGGGTGGGTACAAATTGACATGAGTTATGTACAACCCTGCATAGTTTGGGAAGAGAGTACAATTATTTAATTAATTTATTTATTTTTATTTTACATTTGTTAACCGGGATAGTCTGACTGGATTGTTGTCCATTTTCAGCGGAGGCCAGGGGAGAAAAGCTCCTAATCACAGATACAAGCAATAACAGTAATAAGCATAGCAGATTATAAGAAGAACAGCAATTATAGAGGTGATACATTATTCAAGAGTCTGTTAACTAAGACAGAGTAGGAATTACATGCTTGAAAAAGGTGACAAGAGCTTCTAAATGTGTCTGCTTTTAAGGTTGCATATGTACAAGTATCTTATGTTCTAGTTATTGCTTGTCTAGTATTGCTCCTATATTGTGTTTGTCACGGTAGTAAAATATTGTTAGATTATTTAGCTGTAATAGTAGATCTGTTTCATTCTTCTTCTAAAATAAAACAAAGCTAAAGATTTGATAAGGCACTGATGCTCAGTGGATTGGTAAATCCTATGGAGTATATTGCTTCCAAAATTGATAGCCATATAGATATATTTAGGATCGCTGTAAGACATGAATCATCCAATGATCTCAGTCTTAATAGAGCAAAAACACTCGGAAAAATTGTTTTGGCAGCCTTTTTTCTTTGTCAAATGTATTGCTCTTTTTTTAATTATATCCTTCCTCCAAATGGATAATACAGGCCATAACAATTTTAACAGCTAATTCTGCTTAGATAACTGTAAAGGAACGGATGCAGTTTAAAAATATTTTATCTGTATACCATTGCTTTTCAGTATTGAAAATATGTTAATGACTTTAATGTTATCATCTATTCCTACTTTAGCTGAGTAAGAAATGTAAAGAAAATAAATTCATAAACACACAGACGCAGATAACCGTTGACCTATATGTGTACACAGTGAGACTGGCAAAAGATTTCTGAGATTTGAAACTGGTGATTGTAAGACAGCAAAATATACATCTTGTGACTGCTGTAAATGTGCATAAAAGAACATATACTGACACTGGATTATGCCTGCTGACTCTTATTGTCTGACTGTTTATATATCGGTTGCATTTTAGTATATTTAAATAGAGTGTTCTAGTTATATTCTGAAAACAGAAAAGAAAATATCTCGCTGTACTCAGGTTTGTAACTACATTTTGAAGTGAGGTGATTATGAATGAAATCATTGTTATCAAAGTAAATAGGAAATAAGTTGCCTCTCCACCTTTTATAAAAAGAATCAAGGACAAATCCAGAAATAGGGACCATCACAGACATCTTTTAAAATATTAGTAGAATTAACTCAACAGAATGTGAATTGGCATACATTTTCTGAAATAAAAGGTACATAGCTATTGCCATTATTTATTGAAAATAAGCAACCACATTTTCTTTCCAAATTGTCTAATTTTATGTGGGGTTAGGAGGGCTAAAACAACATTTTGAGCCAAAATCAGGGAGATTGAGAGTTATAAGCTCTAAATTGCCAGACAAAGAGGAGTCACATAAAACAGCATTAAAACCCGTTAACTCCTTTAAGCTAGTTTTAATGCCTGATGGGGCAGGTGCTACAGGGAAATCATAAACCATGAAAGGGTGCTATGGAGTATGTGTTGTATTTGTTTTGTTATTACTACACACATCTATTTCAAATATTTGAATGTTACATAGCTCCTTTTCCAGAAGTTTCAAAGTTGCTGTACAGCTTGTAATTTTAGTTGGAGAAAATATTTTGCACTCAAAATGCAGGAGAAATATTTAATAATGTCTACACATACATATATGTACGTGCTTGCAAACACGCTCTCTCTGTCTCTCTCTCACACACACACACACACACACACACACACACACACACACACACACACACACACACACACACACACACACACACACACACACATACACACACACACACACATCATGTAAGTGAAGTTTACCATAACAATAGATGTTCAAATAATTAATCCTGCCTTAGCTCTATGAGTTATATCCTGCCAAGGATAAAACAGCCGGCCAGCTTCCAAAGCTTCAGGGTACCTTTCATGTACCCAAACTCTCAGGCTGCTCAACCTGAGCTGACTAATAGACAAGGGTGGGTGACAAGCCATTCACAGCTTTCTTGCCAGAAGACAGGGGTATGCAAAGCCCTGAAAGGACAATACTAGGAACAACAACAAATAAATATACAGACCTTGGCATGCAAAACATGGGGGATGGTGTCAAAAGCCTTGGCAAGGTCAAGATAGGCTGTGTGAACCACCTTAACCTCGTCTATGGCTTTGGTGACTGCCTCAAAGAAGTCTATCAGGTTCAGAATGTATGATCTGCCTTTCACAAACCCAAACTGGGTGGGGTCCAGAGTTTGGAGGTTACCAATGTCTTTGTTTATGAGTTCCATGAAGATACATTCCATGGTCTTGCAGACCAGGCTCATCAGGCAAATAGGGCGATAGTTCCCAGGATCAGTGGTGGCTCCCCCTTTGTGGAGTGGGATAACTGTTGCTATGTGCCATTCAGTGGGCACAAAGCTTGATGTGAGACTATGATTGAACATGGTGCTTAGGTGGGGAGCCAGTTTGTTTTGAAGGTCATATAAAATGCAGCCTGGGATGTTGTCTGGTCCCATGGATACTGTGTTTTTGGTTTTAGAGAGTGCAGCTTTTACCTACATAAATGTTAATACAGGGACTCTGCATTCTTCCTGTATAGATATGGGCCCTTTAGGGGGTGAGAGGGGTATAAAGTTAGCACTGAACCTATCTGCCAGGACGTTGGCAATATCAGTTGGTTGTAATTTTTGTGCCATTGTGCTGTAACTCAGAGCAGATCTGGGATTTGCCATTGAGATTCTTGGCATAGTTATAGAATGCTTTGTGGTTGCCCTTAGAATCAGTGGTGATTTTGTTTTCATATCTAGCTTTGGAGGATCTTATAAGGGATCTCAGCTTCTTATTGAGGTGGACCAGGGAGCTCCTCCACTCATGGGATTTTACTCTCTTTTGCAACAGTTTCTTCCTTCTGCTGTAGAGTTTATTTATGGCAGGGGACCACCAGATTGGCTTCCTTTTTTTGGAGGATAGCATCTTGGTTCTGTTTGGGATAGCACAATCCATGCACTCGTGTAAGTGCTTATAGAATGCATTTGTGTAGGATTCAGCAGTCATAACTGTATTCTCCATCTGCATGGGTGTCATGAAGTTCGCCACTTCTGTCTTAAGAAGCCTGAAGTTAGCTTTGGAGACATTTTTTACTGTGGTTTCCTTAATGGTGGGTGGGGGCAGGATGTGGATATCTAGGGTGATTAGCTTATGGTCGGATCAGACCAAAGAGGAGTTGACTTCAGATGTGGAACACTGGTCACTCATGTTGGTAATGACTAGATCTAGGATATTGTTGCCCCTGGTGGGTGTGTGGGTAAGTTGATCCCTGGCATTGGTATTTATGAATTCCAGAAAGGGAGTGAGCGAAGGAGTTGGTACATGAGTAATTTTCCCAGTTAATGATGGGGTAGTTGAAATCACCCATTATTAGGGTGTTTGGTTGAACCCTAATATTTTCCAGTATATCAAGAAAAGAGGAGTGGGAATCCTGGGGCATGGTGGGGGATCTGTAGCAAGCTACAATTTGGATTGCACTTGAATAACCTAGGATACATTATGCTGTGCAACTATCCTGGAGGTGTGGATATCCTTAATGAATATGGACACACCTCTGCCTTTGGTGTTCTGGTCCAGGTTAAATGGCTGAAAAGTGTGGTATGAGTTATAGCCTGGTAATGCAGGGGTGCTCTCTAGAGACTTGAACCAGGTCTCAGTCACTGCACAGATATCAATGTTCTCCATTTTAAGGAATGCCTCAGGTCATTCACACCAACATGGACAATGACAGAGTCATATTTGTACATGTTGTGGAGTGTTTTGAGTGCATGGGTTATGTGGCGGATCCTGGCACCCAACAGGCAGCTGACAGTAACCTTCTCCTTGTTTATCCTGGTGAGTGGAACATTAGTGTGCCTCACTATAGAGTCACCTATGACTAGTGTGTTGGGTATGTTGTTTTGCCTTATGGGCTGTGGTTTATTGGCGCACTGAGTCTGTGGGCTATGTGTCATTTGGGTTGTGTTGAGTGTGGAGGTTACTTGCGTTTCTGCTTTGGAGGTCTCTGATGCTTGAGCAGATTATTATTGAAAGCCTCTGTGAAAGTTTTTGTGTTTCTATGTGTGGATGTTGGTGGTGTAGGTTTAGTGGGACTATGTGATGAGTGTGGTATGGTGCAAGTGTTTACCTTCTTCTCTTGACTGTCAAGTTCAGTCTTGGTTGGAGAGAGCTTTACCTCCAGTTTGACTATATAAGTGCATCTCTCACAGGTTGTGGTGTTGGGTGGTAGGAGGAGCAGGTTGTCTGTGTATGAGGCAATTGCTACATTGCCCCAAGATGCCGAGATTCATCGGATAGACAGGAGAGAACACCGGGAGCTGACCCTTGGACATGCCTGAATAAAAAACTACTTTCCTCTAGAAAAGTGAGGCAAGTGAGTATAAGAGCTGTTTTTCTCTAAGCAAGTGAGGAAAGTAAGTACAAAAACTGTTTTTCTCTAGGTAAAGAGGAAGGTTGAGTGCTGTAGTAATTTGTAGCTTATTTAATCCTAACAACAAGTTCTGAACAAGTGCTAAGCATGAATAAGCAAATTCAAGTGCTAACACTAAGTGTCTGTACCTGGATCTTGTGGTAGATAGGCTACCTAGTGCTTACCACTCCCACTGATAAGCTAGAATGCTTCCCTCCAACACAGAAAGGGCCAATATTACAATGATATGATTTATGACACATGAAGTGTTCACAAAATGTCTGCAGCTGTAAAATTAAAATTGATAGCCCTGCATGCCAACTCAAGCCCGCTGGTAGATTTTTAACCAGCTCTGAGAGCAAAGGGGTATTAGTTTAAGTTTTGGGTTTGATGTGCTGGATTGTCCATAAGTAAATAATCTGCTCAGCAGAGCTGAGGCATGTAAGATGAGCTTCACTACAAGAGTATAAGAAGTCAATGTAGTGTGTTTTATGAAGACAACCTGTGTGATTGTGAGTCAGTAACGATTAAGTTAAAACCCAGGTCCATCCCATATGCCATACTTCTAACCTCCAGTCATTAAATATTATGACACTGGCCTTGACATATTATATAGCACAGGATCAGAAAGATTAGTACTTTTTTAAATGTTTGCAATGGAAAGGCTTTATATAATAGATCCTACATAGTAGAGGTAGTAAATCTCTGAATAGACTTATTATATGAGTTTAATAAAATATGTACCATAAACAGTTCTGATTTTATGAGGAACATCATAAATCTTGACAAACAAGGGTTGGGTTTGATATAATGGTTAAGATCTTCACTTCATAGAAACAAAGTACAGGCCTTGATTTTGACTTCAGGTTACTAACTAAGCTTAAAATGGCCATCCGAGAAAGGCAGCCTAGTATTCACCCATAAACTTATGAACCTATGAATATATAAAATTGAGAGCCAAAATCAGAGCATTGTACCTAAATCATAAGAACTGAGAGGTATGTCATGTGCCTTTGTTACACCCAGAATGGTATCTTTTCTTTTGCTATCCAAATTAGATGTTCATATTAAATGAACACAAAGCCTTGGCATAATTGAAAGTATAACTTGACTGAATGAATGATGTTCTCTAATGGTTCAGTGAGAAAACATGTTTATTTAAAAAGTTCAGTGCTGCAGTTGTGAGTGAAAAATGTATTTTACATATAGCAGATGAATTAGCAACATACCTTGTTAAATCAACAGCTTTTTCTACACTAGATATTTACAGTGGGTACTGGCTACAACTGTAAGTAAAGGAAAAGAAAGTCAAAGGCTGGTAGCCCCCATTACTACTATGAGAAAGGGTCTATATTATAACAATGAACGATCAAATGATCGAACGTTGTTATATCGAACTCAAAAGTTCGAATTCACAACACATCGACCTACCAGAACAGCGATTTTTTTTCCCAGGGAAAAAAAAAATCTCTGTTCCCAAACAAACAAACAAAAAAAACCCATTGAAACATTACATAAAGTGGGGGGCTGTGCCCCCCACATCCCCCTACTTAAATATACCAACTCTGAGATCACACTACAGTGCCGAAAACAACAAAGCGATGGAAGCGGCCAAGCAACTTCTTTCCCAGGGAAAGAATTCTCTTATATGCCGCTTCGTCATTTTGCGTTTTCGACATTTGAAGTTCGACCAAGACGCATTCGACAAAATGCATCTTCGGTCTTCTGATAGGAACCCATGAGAAAGACTTGTTTCAGGTCTAGTATATTATCTCCCCTAGTGGGAGAGGTGACTAGTTGTTCCAGTGCATTTGAATTTATGAATTCCAGGAACCTTTGGGCTAGGGTGTTAGGGCTAGAATAATGTACCCAATCTATGTTAGGGTAGTTGAAGTCTCCCAGTATGATGGTATTTTGTGATACATTCATATCCTCCAATGTCTTCAGGAAGGCTGAGTGGGGTTCCTGAGATTGGGAGGGTGGTCTGTAACATGCTACCAGTTGTATAGCAGTTTTGCCTATGGTTAGTTGCACCTGTATGGTCTCCGATGCTTCATGTGTTGCTACTAACCTGGAGGTGTGGGTGTCCTTGATGAATATGGACACTCCCCCTCCCTTTGTGGTTCGGCCCGAGTTTTGGGGCCGAAAAGCATGATACAAGGTATAGCCTGGTAGCACTAGCGTGCTCTGAGGAGCCTTGAACCAGGTTTCAGTTACTGCACAAACGTTGATGTTCTCCATACTGAGGAGTGCATCGAGTGCCTGCATCTTGAGATTTAGACTTCTGGCGTTGAGCAGCATTACCCTTAGTTTTTTTCCATTTTTGTTTTCTAAGGAGGTGGGTTTGTCTTTTGAGCCTTGCCTAAAAAAGGCACTATGGGGGTGGCAAGAGCCTTAGCCAATATCCAGAAGCCCAGTGGTGACAGGTGCAAGCCGTCCCTTGCGAAGCAGTGTGGCTTGTCCAACATGTCATCCCAGGCAGACAGACATTGGATCCCCTTAGAATGACACCAGTACTTGAGCCAATTATTAAAGCTGATCATCTTGTCTTTGCATTGTGGCATCATTCTTGGTGAGGGCAAGATGCTGCTCAGGGTCAGGGTCATACCAGCCTGGGCTACATAATCAGAGAGCTCCTCTATGTCTCTTTTCATGTAGTCCAGGGAGGTACATCTCAGGTCATTTACGCCAGCATGGACAATGACGGAGTCATATTTGTACTTGCTTTGGAGTGACCTGAGTGCGTGTGTTATGTGGCGGATCCTTGTTCCCGATAGGCAACTCACAGTCACCCTCTCCTTGTTCAGCCTGGTAAGCGGGACATCAGTGTGTCTGACTATAGAGTCACCTATTACTAGTGTATCAGGCATGGTGTTTGGCCTTAAGGGCTGTGATTGATTGACACACTGATTTATTGAAGTATGTGTTGCATGTGTTTTGTTTTGAGGTGGTGGATTTTTGGATGTCTGCTTTGGGAGCCTCTGTTGTTTTGGTAAGTTTTTTATTAGAGCCTCCGGGTATGTCTTTGTGTTTTTATGTGTTTGGTTTGCAGTTGTGGTAGGTCTATGTGGGACTGAGTTTGTTGTGTGTGTGTTTACCATCTCCTCTTGTCTGGTCATGCCAGCCCTGAGTTGAGAGAGTTCAGCCTCCAGTTTGGCTATATAGTTGCATCTCTCGCATGTATTTGTGTTTGTTGGGAGGAGGAGAGGGTTGTCTGTGTACATGAGACAATTGTAGCATTGTCTCAAGATACCCAGATTAACCAGCTGAACTGGAGAGGACGCCAGTAATCTACCACTCGACATGGTAGAACAGTATAAGGGAGTGCTGTGCCTTTAAGGGAAGTGGATATTCACAGGGGTGGTAGGTGGATGTGGTGCTTACTTAGTATGAGTGCGCTTACTTAGTAGAGAAGTTTTGAGAACAAGTTCTAGGCTTATAATATAGCGAGTAGTCTGATTATACTAAGAGTAGAGCTTCCTTAAGGGAAAATTTGAAGAGCAGACTTTGCGGAGCCAGAAGATGTTTAACCTACTTTAACCGGTGCTGCGCTATGCGCACAACCGCGCAAAGTTGTACAAACACGGATTTTAAACAGGGAACTTCAAAAGAGCTAGAAATGGTGCAAAACAACCAATTACTACAGCTTTTGTGCTGAGGTCACTTCCTACAGGGACAGGTAGGCTGCTCAAGGCTCCCCACTCCCACTGGTGAGCAAAGAAACTTCCTTATATCCAAGTACGGTAATGGACAACACAGGAACTACACCACAGCCCAGAATACAGCAGAGCCTGTAAACTGGTCTAAACTAGTCGAGGAAAGGTGGGAAAGCAAGGATTATTTTTTTGTTTTTTTTGTTTTTAGATAGAAACACACAGAAAATGCAGAAACAGTAATAAATCAGTTACACAGGCTAGCACACTTTAGTGGGCAGCCTCAACAGTTAAATTAAACAAACAAACAAACTTTCGATCAAATTCAACTAAAATGTAACTTTAAGTGCAGATATTAAATAATGCAGCAAACAGCTAAAAAAACAGTTTAAGCTTGTTTAGGGTAAGCTAGAGAAGCTATTTCAAGTAAAAAAACAGCAAAGATACTTAAATCCAGAAAGTAGTCACTTTTCTGAGTTCTCTGTAGCTAGGACCACTCTGCAGGACCACGAGGAGCTTGTCTGAGTAGTATAGCCAGAAAAAAATGCCCAGAGGCGGATTTTAAACAGGGAACTTCAAAAGAGTTAGACATGGTCCAAAACAACCAATTACTACAGCTCTTGTGCTGAGGTCACTTCCTACAGGGACAGGTAGGCTGCTCAAGGCTCCCCACTCCCACTGGTGAGCAAAGAAACTTCCTTCTATCCAAGTAAGGTAATGGACAACACAGGAACTACACCACAGCCCAGAATACAGCAGAGCCTGTAAACTGGTCTAAACTAGTCGAGGAGAGGCGGGAAAACAAGGATTTTTTTTTTTTGTTTGTTTTTAGATAGAAACACACAGAAAATGCAGAAACAGTAATAAATCAGTTACACAGGCTAGCACACTTTAGTGGGCAGCCTCAACAGTTAAATTAAACAAACAAACAAACAAACTTTCGATCAAATTCGACTAAAATGTAACTTTAAGTGCAGATATTAAATAATGCAGCAAACAGCTAAAAAAACTGTTTAAACTTGTTTAGGGTAAGATAGAGAAGGTATTTCAAGTAAAAAAACAGCAAAGATACTTAAATCCAGAAAGTAGTCTCTTTTCTGAGTTCTCTGTAGCTAGGACCACTCTGCAGGACCACGAGGAGCTTGTCTGAGTAGTATAGCCAGAAAAAAAAACACCCAGAGGCGGATTTTAAACAGGGAACTGGTTGTCTTCTGAAAAAGAATTGGGCCAGGCTGACTAGAAAGATTTATGACCAGATATTTTTGTAGAATGCAGGATGGGTCTTTGAATCATATTTTTGTGACAGCACATATCCCAGTTTTCTCAATGACAAGATAAGCCTCTAGATAACACACTGTTTTATTTATGGCATAGACAGTGATTGAGCCCATTTTTACCTTGTTGTTATCATTGGACTTTAGCTTGAAATGTGCATTTGACACTGCCTAAAAAGATACTGAGGGGGTGAGTTAATTTAGTGTACTATCTCCTTTTGAGAAAAAAAAGCAAACAACCCCCCCAAAAAAAACTCCCTTGGAATGGGTCTAACCCCCCAGATGCTGCCTCCCAAGTGGAGAGGCAATGGATACCTCTTCATTGTCACCATAATATATGCTAATAGTTGCACCCAGAGGTCTTTACTACATACTTCTGTGGCATCCTTTAGGAAGGAAATATCTCAGCAACTAATAAGGATTTAATAGCCTGGGAAATAGCATACACAAGGTCAACCATAATCATCTGTATCGCTCTGAGACAGAAGAGTTCCATAACACTTATTTCAACTTGAATAATTTCAGAAATCAGACTAATTAAGGGAACCTTAGATATCATTAAAATAACCATGGATATGTTTATGGATTTACAGCTGGAGTCTTATCTCCTGAGAAGTGGACTACTGTGACCATCACCTCAGCTATCATTTTGAGTAAGGATTCAGTGTGTCAAGTCATAAAAGTACCAATAATGAGGACTTTTCAGTGTGTGTGTGTGTGTGGGGGGGGGGCGGATAATGCAAGAAATGAGGAAAGAATGGGATTTGGGACATAGATCCTTGGAATAAAAACACTTATATGGAATATTATATTCATAAAGTAGCAGAAGGTATATTAAGAACTAAGCCAACATGGGAATGGAGAAAGATGATTCTGCTGAGAGGGTTGACTGCAATTAGAGGTACAGAGACTAGACAAGAGAAGGCTGGAATTTACTAAAGGAAGCTGGCACAGGAACCAAGGTATTAGAAACAAATTAGAGAATGAAGGATAACTGAATGGGAAATGGCCAAGAAGACACTTGGATTGCAGGATATTGATCACCTTCCCTATCAAGGATTGATATCAGAATATAGACAAAGAGAAAGGGATAGTGCAATCCTAAATGAGAGACCTGCACTAGTTGAGCTTCTGATTGTATCTGGAACAGAAGCTGCTGTTAAAAAGGGATAATTAGAAGGGGATATAAAATATTGCATGGTAACTATAGGAATCAACCATAAGAAGTCAGAAAAGAATGGGAAGAAAGATTTGATTTGCAATACACAATGAAACAATAGGAGGAAGTGTACGGCTTTACCTGGAAGTGTTTGCATAGATACTTTTATACCCCAAGCAGACTCCAAAGAATTTTTCCTCGGGTAGATAGGAAATGGTGGAGGTGTGATGTGGAAGAAAGACTTAACTGCGAACATATGTTTTGGGAGTGTAGTGAGTTGTCAGACTTTAAAACGTCCTTAGAGAGTACTCTGTCAGAAACACTGGGTGATCAAATGAGTGTCAACTAAGGAAATTTTTTTTTTCACTGGGATACAGGCTCTCATTTGTCTAGACATGGTGAGGCCTTGTTAAGCTTAGTTCTGGTGGCTTCCAATAAAGCAATTACTAAACAATTGAAATCAAAATCTGAACCAACTATATTTGAAGCAGTGAATATTGTAACAGAGCTGAAAGAATAGTAAGTGGGATCTTTAGAAAAGGGTGGGAGTAAATTTCAAAGAAAAAAATGGAACTTGTGAGAACAATTCATGCATAAAAATGTTTTAAAGGATGAATGAGGTTTAAGAGAAGGTAGGAACTGAATAGTGCATGTAATGTTGCTTAGATTATGCATCACATATATTGTTATATATCCTACAATGTATGTTACTGTGAACTTGTTAACATGGTTTGATTACTTTTATATAACTATAAGATTATTTATGTAAGAAAATGATAATTCAATAAAGGTGTTTAAAAAAACAATGACTCAAACGTATGTTCAGTTTTGGGTTTAAGGATTGATTTTGCAACAGAAGTGGATAGTGCTTAGTGAGCATATGTATGTTTCCTGGTGTTTCAAAGTACATGATATTCATTTCACAAAGAATAATCTGATTACAGTGAAAGACCTGATCATAATCACATATATTTCAGCTACAACATGATGCAGAATTAGATATGACGTCTCTAGATAACAAGGTGGTTGCATTTGTAAAATATGTACGACATGAGCATATTAGGTAGCATGTCATGAATAGACTGGAACTGTTTAATGTAAGGTTATCTAATACAGTGTGGATTATAATTTTACAACATTAATTCCCCATTTAAAATGTTTTCAGAATATGATTATCCTGACAGCTGTTTCATGCTTAGAAGTGAGTACGTGCTTTGGTGTACACATCCTGTACAGATAATAACAATCTATGTTTATATTAGCCCTATTAGAATTTTCTGTGGTGATTAAGAGGGGCACATAACCCCTTACAGATAGGACTAGTCAAAAATACATTTGTTGATAAGGATGTTTCAACATGTAGCATGGGTCAAAGTTGAGTAGCCATTAGTTAAAAAAAACACTCTGCTTTTTAACATTTTATAAATAAATAATGGTAACATACTAATAATTATGTTAAGGTAAACTTAACCAATTCATCTTAACTGTCAACAATCTGTGCAATTTTCATACATTACTTAAATTATTCTGGGATAATTACAACAGTAAATAGCGCTATACTGAAAGGGTCACTCAAACTGATAAAAAATGCCGGTGCCTACTTTGTCCTGGAGCAACTCGATCCATACTCCAAATGATCAACAGCCTACAGCTTGTAGAAATTCTTCATATCCTTGGATGCATGTTTACCTGTTCTTTACTTAAGAGTCATCAGTAAGTGGTCATAAAACTTGATGGGGATTGGAGGCGTGGGGAATTTCATGAATCACATGATTAGCCTAGAAGGGAAAATTCCACATTAGTAGCCATACTTCTTTGTAATCACCATCTAAAAGGGAATTAAATTATCCTACAATTCCTTTGCCTAAGAGAAGGTTTTTTTGAGGAGAGCACAGGAGGGGGTGATGAGCATTCAAATATGCTCAATTCACATTTTGTAAATATTGAAAATTGGACACTTGGTAAATGGGCCAGAGTGCTTTGTGGAAAAGTACAAACTTTTCAGTCCCATAGTCTGTCTCAAATATTCACTAGATCAGTAGCCTTTCTAATAAGAAATGAATCATAATAGTAAAAATAGTAATGTAACATATATTAAGACAATCTGTGCATCTAGATTACTGCTCTTGAGGTCGAGAAGTAAATGTTCAGATGTGGCTCACTGAAGACCTACAAGATCAGGTAATGGTAAAAGGGATGCATTACACATTCACAACCATTTAGTGTTGGTTATATACCTGCAACACAATTATTTAATTTGTAGCACAAACAGACCAAAGGTAACCAAATAAAAATAAGCCAAGCCACAGTATAGTGAAGAAAACAATAAGCCAAGTAAAACCTTTTTACGTGTTTCGTTCACATTTAATACTTCATGAACTTCATCAGAAAAGGTTTACAAAACCCACAGAATTAACACTTTCCAGCACTGAAAATCTAAACTTTTTGAACAAACTACAATTTAAAGCATGTCTAGCAAGAGCAAGTATTTTTAGAATGCAGAGAAGCCTTATGGCAGATAATGTTAAACGCAGATCAACCACCTGGGTTGAATGATGTTATTAATATTAAATGTTTTTTGCAACTAAACAGAATTTAAATGTTTTAACATACACATTTATAGACCTCAAAACATTTTGTTTATGTCATTATTTGTTATATGTCTTTAATTTTCTGACAATTTTTTGGTTGGATATTTTGTAATTCATGTGACCTCATTATGTGTATTTAATCACAATGTGGGTTTTGTAAACCTTTTCTGATGAAGTTCATGAAGTATTAAATGTGAACGAAACGCGTAAAAAGGTTTCACTTGGCTTATTGTTTTCTTCACTATACTGTGGCTTGGCTTATTTTTATTTGGTTACAATTATTTAATTGCTAATCTGTTAGAATAGCAGTTTGGCAAAAACTTAACAATTACGATTGTTTCACAAGTATGATGTCACACTAATCCATTGTGACTAGACTTAGACTCCAAAGTGATATACACAACTCCTACCAGTATATTAATATTCATGCCATAAATACAGCAAGTGTATCTTAGCCCTGCATGTTTGGAAGCTTTTTAAAATCTTTTTTCTCAAAAAGTGCCTTAAAATCAACTTTACGTTTTACAAAAGAGAGTGCTTGTATGCACAATGATGCATACAAACACTTTATATTGTAAAAAACATGGAACTCACTGTTAATGTTTAAAGCTAGGTGACATGCTGTTTAAATTGTGGCTGAATATGTTAACTCTTATATAATTTGTAATAATCTGTAATATGTTAGAAAAAAATTGTTTAAAAATGTTGGTTTTGCTATATTAAACATGGTCTTTAAGGTAGATGTGTAGTCCCTCATACTCATAGACGTGGCATGCTGACTTGGTTAAAAGGTATATGAGAATGTTGTGCTAAGTTACTAATATTATATTTTATTATTTGGTTTGTCTGAGGTGTTGGCGGATGTTTCAATGGTGATAATAAAGATATTAGTTTATTATTATATTAAAGATATCAGTACTACTGTGTCCATAACTTTTTTGGGTTATGCATTTTGGACTGCTGAAGCTTCCCGAAGTTGCTGGATTTATCTTACCTGGTACTAATTCAAGCTATTTTTTTTTGTTTTTTGTTTAGTTTGAAGATATTTTGGGGTATGCTTAGATGACTGGAGTCTTGTTTCAACTGCTTTCAGTTATTATTTCTGTGTTTTTGCGGATGGTAAATATGCGGGTAAACGTGTTAAGGGATAAAGGCAGGCCCATAGCTCGGGTAAGGCAAAGGGGGCAGTTGCCCCAGGCACAAAGTGTTAGCAGGCATGATATTTAGTGCATTCCCAGCATTCAGAATTGAATGCCAGTATTAGATTTCCATTCAGCCTTCTAAACCATTATTGTGCTTCATGTGTGGTGCAAACAGTATTATACAATGACTCCAGAGTAATATTCAAAAACATGCACGCTGATTGGTTTGCATGCATGTTGTAAATCAGAGTTATAGTAATGGAAAAAGGTCTGGTCACCCGGCCTTTTTCCATTACTATAACTCTTTTTTTTAACAGCAATGGAGAACGCAAGATCTCCGTTGCTTCACACTGTCTCACTATGTTAAACACGTTTAACATAGCAAGACAGTTTGTAAAAAAGCAACAGAGATCTTGCTTTCTCCGTTGCTTTTGTTCAAAACTGTCTTGCTATGTTAAATGGGTTTAACATAGCGAGACAGCTTTAAAAAAAACAACAGAGATCTTGCTTTCTCCGTTGCTTTTGCCCACAGCTCTGATGTACTGCGTAGGCATACACACGGGCAGTACATCAGAACTGCCGCAAAATACCAGACAGCTGCAGAACGGCAGCAAGAAGGCATTATACAATGCCATTATTTAAGAAAAGTAATTATTTTTTTTCTTAAATAATGTCATTGTATAATAGCAATAACTCACTTCTGGGTGAGGGTAATGCTGGATTTACCCACGGTTGGCTTTGTTTGGCCACTCGGGCTTTGCCCTCGTGACCAAACCACACCAACCATGGGTAAATCCAGCATTACCCACACCCAGGCGTGGGTTATTGCTGTATGAAACCACCTATGACAACTCCTCAAGTACAAAAAGGACCTTTTTTTTAATTTGATCCTCAACTTCAAGCTACCAGATCATGGAGCAGCACAGAGTGAATGTCTAAACAGGTCTTTGGGTAAAGCGTATTATGTATGCAAGTCAGAGTACTGATGAACACAGATAATGTATTCCTGGGCTGGTAGGCGAGTTGAGGGGATTCCAGTCGACAGCACTGTGTTCTGCAACTTCTCTGACTTGTATAACGGTTACATAACTGGGTGGGGTGGAAGCTTGATTGATCTTAGGAGGCAAGAAATTTGTAACAGGCAGTTGTTACTAAAGGAGTTTGGAGTTACCAAAATTTTAGCTAATAGTTCATAGTAGTCAATTATTTTGGGTGTGTTAATGGGTGTGCAGGTAGTCCTGATTTAGTACCATTATTGCTTAACATGCAGGCCATATGTACTGAAAAGAATATTCCTACACCTTTCCTGCTGACAAACCTTAACAAAGTGATCAACTCAATCATCTAGGGGTCATATAGGTCTCCTTGCGTAAGCCAGAATTTCCCTTGGACTTTAGAATTGTGGAAGCGGCTTTATGTCAATTTCACTGAGATAATTTTCTTTAACAATACTCTGTCATCACAAATTAGTTTTCAGCATGACACTAGACAGGGCTGCTGCTCACGTGCCTCTAGCTGACTATTGTTGTGTAAGTAGTTGACTTATGTATGCAATATTATTCTGACTACAGTAGAATTATGTTTGATAGATGGACACTCCCCTTAACAGATGCCTGTGTAGTTTTGTTGCAGGACTCTATCAAACAAGAAGGCCTTATCATTGCATTTCTGTAGGAAATCTCAGTATAATCTAGCATGCAATAAAATGTTTCCAGCCCTATGTAGTTTTCACACTTGATTGTTCTCCCTTAACTGTCTACAACGAGAAACAAGCTTTCTGATCACAATTAGAGCCTATCAAATGTACTTGGGAATATGGATTACTATTTCTTCAAACAAGCTGTTTGAAACTAATAGCAAGCCCACCATGCAAGCAGTCAGGGGCAAATTGTTTCATTATTGCACCCTAAATCTCTTCTTCTTTAACAAAATACAGACTATCAAGGTGTACTGTACTGTCAAAGCTGATATATGTACTGAGACAGCTTCTTCATAAGTTCATAGCTGTGTACTAGGCTAATGGCCCTGGAGCCTTTACAAGCCTAGCCCATAGAAATGTCCTGGCATAGTGCTGCCCAACATTATTTCCCAGTGCTTCTATCAGATAAAGCCACTGGAGTGATCCCCGGGGTGAACTTTCTATTTCCCATCCACTCATCAAGATTTCTCTGGAAGAGGGACGGCAAGGTGCTCTGCTTGACATGTATGGGAAGTCTATTCCAGAGCATGGGCAGTCTCTGGGTGAGGAACTTGTCCCTCCAGCATGTTCTGCTGATTGTGTAATGAGGTTGAGGTCTCTGGAGCATGTGGTAAGGAGGGACTGGGATTTCTTTAGATGTAGCAATTCTAACAAAGCTGGTTAGACATGGCTTTGTAAGTCAAGCAGAGATTGCCTCTAAGTAGGCAATATGAGACAGAGAATAGCTGAAGTCTTTTGAGTCTGTCCATGTAGGACGTGTTTAATGCCTAGGATCCTCTTTGTAAGGTATTTCTGTGGCATTTCCAGCTTTTGCAGGTGTCTAGTGAGGTACATGCCAAATGGAGCATTATACTCAATGATTGGTCTATTGAGAGAAGAGTAGAGAGAGATTATGACCTCTTTCTTCCTGGATACAAAACCCTTGATAATGAGATGTGCCACATAGAAGGACTTTCTGACCACAGTGGCAATGTGATGGTTGAAGGAGAAGTTGCTGTCAACCTGCACCCCCAGATCTCTTATAATGTCTTCAGTGTTCAGTGGGCTCCCATTGATGTGGTAATTAGTAGGAACTGAGTTTTTAGAAAAGTGGATGATGACGGACTATTTAACGTTAAACTTAAGGCCCTGGTTTTGACGCCAGTCATTGGTCTCAGTGAGGCCTTTTCTGTAGGATGTCTGCATCACTTGGGGAGTTAATAATGGCTCCCAGCTTGCAGTCATCTGAGAATTTGTCAGCCGGAGTGTTGGCCTGGATGTCTGAGAAGTAGATGCTGAATAGGAGAGGACCAGGACCGATCCATGTGTGACTCCACTTGTGACTGGTCGCCAGTCTGATTTGGTCTACTACTTTCACACAGTGTATTCTTTCTATGAGCCAGTAGTTTGCACCCCACTTAGTGATATAGGGGTTGATACCTAGTTTGGTGAGTTTATCAATAATTCCCGAGTGCTGAATGGTATCAAAGGCCTTGGACAGATCAAGGTAGGCTGTATGTACTGCCTTACCTTCATCTACATCCCTGGTGACTGACTCAAAGAAGTCAACCATGTTGAGCAGGCATGACCTCCCTTTCACAAAGCCAAATTGCGTGAGGTCTAGAGTTTGGAGATTTCGTATATCTTTGTTAATCAGGTCCATGATGATATGCTCCATAGCTTTACATATCAGACTCATCTGGCTAATAGGGTGATAATTCCCAGGGTCTGTAATCGCTCCCCCTTTATGGAGAGGGATGACTGTAGCAGTGCCCTATTTGGTAGGGACAAAGCCTGAGGTGAGGCTGTGACTGAACAGGTCACACAGATGTGGTGCCAGTTTGCTTTGCAGTTCATGTAGAACACAGCCAGGGATATTACCAGGTCCCATGGAAGCTGTATTTTTGGCTTTGGACAAAGCAGCTTTAACATGTGCTGCAGTAATGCTGGGTGTCTGGCATTCTTCCGGTATTGTGATTGGTCCTTTGGAGGGAAGACAGGGGTAAAGTTGGCACTAAATCTGTCAGCCAGTATGTTGGCAATGTTTGTTGGCTCAGTTTAGGAGGTACCATTGTGCAGTAACTCAGATCAAATATGGGTATTGCCATGGATGTTCTTGATATAACTATAGCAGGCTTTGTGATTGTTTTTAGTATCTGACACAATTCTGCCTTCATAGCTGGTTTTGGAGAATTTGATGAGGGATCTCAACTTTTTGTTGAGGCTAATAAGGGTGTTTTTCCAGTCTTGAGGCTTCACCTTTTTTTGCAACAGTTTCTTCCTTCTGTTGTAGAGTTTACTAATGGCAGGAGACAACCATAGTGACTTTCTTTATTTGGAGGAGCGTCTTGGTTCTGTTGGGTATAGCTAGTTCCATGCATTTATGTACATGTTCGTACAGTGCATTGGTGCATGATCCAGCAGTCATGCAGTTATTTTCCATTGGCATGGAGCCCAAAGTAAGCTTTGGAGATGTTTTTCAAAGTGGTTACCTTTGTGGGGCTGGGGTGTTGTGGATTTCCATGGTGATTAGTTTATGGTCAGATCTGACCAGGGTGGGATTGACTATTGGTGTAGTGCAACATTCACCCATGTTAGTAATAACCAGGTCAAGATGTTGCTTCACAAAATCATGGATGGACCAACTCTTCATACCACACAAAAGAAAGGCAAGGCAAGGAAATCCACTATCAGGATATATAGTTCTTTATTACAACCATTCTGGTACCTTGGCTTTTCGCCTTCTGCTGGAACATTTACAGCTTTCCAGTATGTCCCTTTATATACCATTTTTAAACCAACAATAAATCAATTAAACTTTCTCAATTACATGAATTACATAATTAAATAAATGCTTCACCATACAACCAGTTTTCTTGAAAAAGTTACAAACACTCTAAAAGGAAATATTGTTCAACCTATAAACAATACCCCCGTTGGCTACAAATTCATTCATAATAATATTTAAATGCAACTGTAATACCTTTTTTATACAAATAAATATCTATAAATGCATAAATAAAAAATATATCTTATGCAAAATTATGTACCTCCATATCAAATATTTCTACATTTAAATACATTCAATTTAAATATATCATGAATTAATACACATACTAAATATAGGTTCATAGGTTCATAGGTTTATACTAGGCTATCTGCCCTAAGGCATTTATAAGCCTGGCCCAAAGTTTTGTGGCTTACGCCACCCCTTATATGAAAAAATACTGTACCCATTAGTTTGTTGTGCCTCTGTCCAGCAGTGACACAGAGATGATTCCCGGGGTAAACCTACGATCTCCCATCCACAGGTCAAGATTTCTCTTGAACAGAGCCAGTGAGGTGCTCTGCCTCACATGGACCGGGATTTTATTCCACAGCATAGGGAGTCTCTGAGTGATAAATCTATCCCTCCAGCATGTCCTATTTATATCCGTGCTAAGGTTTAAGTCGCTTGCTCTTGTGGTTTTGGTGGATTTGGATTTTTTGAGGTGGAGCATGTCCATTAATTCCGGGTTGGACATGGCCTTGTATGTCAGGCACATGTCACCTCTGAGCAGATGGTATGCGACTGAATAGAGCTGGAGTTTCTTCAATCTGGCAGCATATGACAGATTTTGGAGTCCCTTTATCCTTTTGGTGAGGAACTTTTGGGGTCTCTCCAATTGCTGCAGATGTTGGGTGAGATACATCCCGAATGGGGCATTGTACTCGATCATTGGTCTGATAAGTGAAGAGTACAGGGGAACAATGACCTCACTAGATCTGGATGTGAATCCCTTCATGATCAGGTAGGCAATGTAGAAGGTCTTTCTAACCACTTTAGCAACGTGAGTGTCAAAAGAAAGGCCACTGTCAACCTGGGTCCCCAGGTCCCTGATAACCTCTTCTGTGCTTAGTGGATTGCCACCTATATGGTAGCTTGGGGTTACCTTGTTTTTCTCGAAGGGTATGACTATACATTTTTTGGCGTTTAACTTCAGGCCATGGCTCTGGCACCAGCTATCTGTTTCCGTGAGTCCCTTCTGAAGGATATCCGTGTCCGATGCACTTTCCACTATGGCGCCCAGTTTGCAGTCGTCTGCAAACTTTGTCAGCCAAAGTCCTCCCATGTTGGCCTGTACTTCTGAGAAGTAGATGCCGAACAATAGAGGGCCAAGGACCGAGCCCTGTGGGGCACCACTTGTGACCGGCTTGGAGTCTGACATAGCGCCAGCAACTCTAACCCTGTGGGTTCTTATCCTTAAGCCAGTTTGCAATCCATCCTGTGACATATGGGTTTACATTTAAGCTGGTAAGTTTTTCTACAATACCCAAGTGGGGTATTGTGTCGAAAGCCTTTGCAAGGTCAAGGTAGGCTGTATGGACTGCCTTTCCCTCATCAATGGCCTTGGTGACTGTTTTGAAGAAGTCAACCAAGTTCAAAAGGCATGATCTGCCCTTGACGAAGACAAACTGGGTTGGGTTGAATGTCTGCAAGTCCCCTATATCTTTGTTTATGAGCTCCATTATGATCCTCTCCATAGCTTTGCAGACTAGACTTGTTAAGCTTATGGGGCGGTAATTACCAGGGTCCGTAGAGGCACCGCCTTTGTGGAAATATAATTTAAATAAATAAATAAATAAATAAATATAAATTCTTAATACATTGTACATACTTTTAAACTTGATTTTTTAACTTTGTTTCTCAACTTGATGTTTTAACTTTTAATAACAATAATTCAAAGGCATTACTAAGCTGTATCAAATATTAAGATTATTTTCCAAATTCATTCCCTGGGGATATAATATATGAAAATTAATAATCATTTGACTTTCCAGTTTGTTCAACTGATGTTTAAAATTACCACCTAAAGATGTGGAGTGTGCAAGAATACTAAAAAATAAACAATCTTTCAACCCTTTGTGTTTTGACAAGAAGTACATAGTCACTGGACTTTCAAGTTTTTTTCCTTCTCACATCACTTAGATGTTCCATGATGCACACCTTAACCTTCCTCGTAGTTTGACCAATATACCAAAAAATAGGGTCTCAATTACACCCTATAATATGTCACACCACAACTATCACAGTTATAATATTCATTTGCCCTATAAAGTCTGCCATTAATCTTAGTACCATCAAAGTGTTTGATCCTATGACAAACTAAACATTTTCCACAACCATATGATCCTACTCTCTTCCCCATGGCATAAAAATATCTAGATTTTGAATCTTTGGTATTTAATAATTATTTTATATTACAATATCTGCCATAGGAAAAAGTTATATGCTTTGGAAACAAACATCCAATGGAAGTGTCATGAATCACTATTTCCCAAGCTTGCCTAACAATGTTCTCCAAAATAGGTGAAAAATTGGAATATCTAGTAACAAAAAATAACCTTTCTTCCATCATTTCATACTGCTCAATGTTTCCAATTCCACTGCCATGCGAATAACATTCATTCTTACCTCTCATAACACCAGTGTTCACAACTTTATTTCTAGCCTTTAGCAGTATATGTTCACTATACCCTGTCTTCTGTAACCTGGTGAATGTATCTTCCAAATTCTTTTTCTTTAAATTTATTTCAGAAGTGTTAGTAAAAATTCTCTTAAATTCACCATAAGGCAGTGAACTAATTAAATGAGGGGGATGCATACTGGTTGCGTATAAGAAATTGTTAACTGCAGTGGGCTTCCTGTAAGGCTTATATTGTACCCTTTTTGTTCCATCAACATAAAAAGTGACACTCAAAAATGAAATGCTATCCCTACCAATTTCCCAAGTGAATTTCAACTCATGTGAATTATTGTTTGAGTCCCATAAAATTTACAAATTATGCCTTTTCTCCTGTACGTATAAATAGTAAATCATCTATATACCTCTTGTAGTATACTACACTTCTCATAAAGTAATCATGTCATAGCATAAACTGATTTTCAAATTCTCCCATATAGACTATGGCATATGAAGGGGCAAACGCTGCCCCCATTGAAGTACCCCTAATTTGCAGGAAGAATTTGTTTTTCCATGTAAAATAATTGTGTGTAAGACAATATTCAAGCAAGTTCAAAAGAAATGTATAATGTGGCCCTTCACCCAGTTTTTTTTTTGGCCATTGCCTCCATACCCCATCTAGTGTTAATGTTAGAATATAATGCATTAACATCTACTGTTGCCCAGAAGTAGTCATCTTCCCATATCGAATTTAGCAGTTCCTGACAAACTTGTTGGGTGTTCTTAACATGTGATGGAATTGTGGCCAACTATTTTTTAAAGTGAAAATCCAAAAATATATTAACATTTTCAAGAAAAGAACCCACCCCAGAAATAATAGGTCTTCCGGAAGGTTTTGACATGCTTTTATGAACTTTAGGAATTGCATGCATGAATGGATGTCTGGGTGTTTTAACCATCATTTTTTGTACATCACTATGTTTCAAAAAACCAAGCCTTTCACCACATTCCAAAATATACTGTAACTCAGTATTAAATCTGTGTAATGGGTTGTGTTGCAATTCATCATAATATCCCTCTTCTGATATTATGTTAGAAACCATTTCCTCTTATTGCAACACATTTATAACCACCCAGTTACCTCCTTTGTCAGCTGTTTTATATATTGTCTCATTCAAATTACATTAAAGTTCTTGTAAAGCCATCCATTCTTCCTTAGTTAAATTGTATGATTCAAAAATTCCTAACAAAATGGGCATAAGCATTTCCCACTTTTTTACACACTAAATTTTCAAAAATGTTTATGGCTGGACTACTTTTGGGGGGCATGAAATTACTATCTGGTTTAAATCTGGGCATTTCTAAACAACCATATCCAGTAAAAAAGGTTCAGATATACCACTATTTCTCAAATTCCCATCTGAATCCTCTTCATCCAAGTTTATACATGCCTCTTATATTTCATTGTCATAAATACTAACATTTAATAACTCATCTTCATCAGAAGATTCCATGTCATATACATCCCCCCATCAATGAGAGGTGCATCTGTTTTTTGAAAAAAAATACTCTAAGATTCAATTTATGGCAGAATTTTTTTAACATCTATAATCACATCAGCCAGAGATGGGATTCTGGTCGGAACAAATTTTGCACCTTTAAGTAATACCTTTCTAGCATAGTCTGAGATCACACTGTTGGTCAAATTAATGATTTTCAAAGCATTCTATTCTAATACAGTGGACATTCCACTGTCCACATACACATTATGATCTAAATTCAAAACATCTTATTTACAAGATGGAACTTCCAAAATCTCTGAAGACTCTAACAATTCTACAAACATATCAATATCAGAATCCGCATCCTGAATTAAATATATGATATATTCTCCACATTTTGAAGATTCAGAGACTCCAGAAGTCCCTGTCATCTTTTCACGGTCTAAACCCCGTTGTTGCTTTGCCTTCAAAACATCATTAACCACTACTGTATCACAAACATTCTCAGCCATGACAGTGTTGATGTTAGAAAAACATAATTGCGATGTATTTTCTTCAGGTTTTAAAGCTTTGTCGTACATCACATGACTCGAAGAATCGTATTGCATTAAACTCAAATTATTTACTCCATTACCAACATTATACACATTGGCAGCATCGCCTACATGCCTAACATTTACATTTAACATTTCCCCTGTCATTCGTATTGCTTCACATATTTGTTCGAATGTTAGTGGATTTAAATTAAATACATTTTGTTCACTAGTTACATTGTTAACCTGTTTCACCACATGGTGAGAAGAAAAACAAAGTTCTAAGTCATTATGGTCAGTAGAGAACGTGTTACTTACACATTCATTCAAATACAACTGTTTTACTTCCTTCTGTTCTTTCCATCTCCTCTCCCTCTTGTCATTTTGGCTTTTGGCTGCTGTTGAGCTGGCCAGTGCCCTTCTACATATTTTTTTTGTTTCCAGAGTCTCTTGTGAACTAACCTCCTTGAAGGAAACACTTTTTCTTCCCAAAACTTGTTCACCGACAAAACAGATGAATCACAGACTCCAGAGCCATTCCTTCTACCTCTCGGATAGTTACTGACACGCCCCCTTCATGAGCGAACATAGATTGGACCATTCTGAAAGTCTTTGATATCTCTATTCAGTTTTTGTTTTTTTCCTTTCAATAACATTATTCTTAACTTTCTGCACATTGGGGTTAACTTGTTCAATGAGTTGTTTATACCTTTGACTGGGAATCTCTTTTTGAAGTACTTCCTGTAATGCTGTAATCTCCCCCTGCAGTTTCTCCATATTTCGGGCGTTCCTCTTGATCAGGACCCCCAACCAGGCGATGGTACACTGTATGAGGCCTGCCTTCACTCGGCCAAAAGATCACCTTCATCCTCGGTAAAATTACCAGCCAGCAATCGCTCTATGCAAAACCCCCGGGGAGTGATATCCAATGAAATATACTTCTCTCACAGCTTACTATCATAAAAGATAGTAATTTCCATGGTCATTAGTCTTTCCAATGTAGAAAATCTTTCCGTTTCATTATTTTCAGACGGTGACCCCCAAGGGTCCATAGTAGTAAATCTACGCTCACGATCAACCAAAGAGTCTTTAAAAGAACAACTGGCTGTAGTTACCATAGACATAGTAGCTTCCATGCCCCAAACAAAAAATTACTTCACAAAAACATGGATGGATCAACTCTTCATACCACATGAAAAAAGGCAAGGAAATCCACTATCAGGACATATAGTTCTTTATTACAACTGTTCTGGTACCTCGGCTTTTTGCCTTCTGCTGTAACATTTACAGTTTCCCAGTATGTCCCTTTATATACCATTTTTAAACCAACAATAAATTAATTAAACTTTCCTAATTACATGAATTACATAATTAAATAAATGCTTCACCATACAACCAGTTTTCTTTAAAAAGTTACAAACACTCTGAAAGTAAATATTGTTCAACCTATAAACAATAACCCCGTTGGCTACAAATTATTTCATAATAATATTTAAATACAACTGTAATACCTTTTTTATGCAAATAAATATCTACACATGCATAAATAAAAATATATATTATGCAAAATTATGTGCATCCATATCAAATATTTCCACATTTAAATACATTAAATTTAATATATCATGAATTAATATACATACTAAATATACATTCTTAACACATTGTACATACTTTTAAACTTGCCCCCGGATTCATGAACCTTGCGCCAGGCGCCAGCATAGCGTCGGCGTTATAACGCCAAATATGGCTGCTGAGCGATTCAGGTATGAATGAATTCCACGTGCACTACCGGCGGCGCCGACCGCCTCCGCCCCGGGCGTAGGTATGCAAAACACACTGTGTGCGGTATTGCACCATGCAAATGAGGGCAAATAGCGATCCACGGCGGCGAGGCGTAGGCATAAGCACGGCAATGTAAACCAAAAACGGTTTACATTTACCCAAACATGACCGAGGAGTAACGGAAGGCTGTCAAAGTCAGGTATCATATAGGTGCAATATGCCAATGTGGAAAGGCACCGAGAATGTCCAAAGAAAATATGCACAAAATGTAAAAATGACATAAATGGCACGCACGTAGAAAGAACAGCAGACCCCGGATATGTGCACAGAAGTTGCAAAGCAATGAAATAATATGACAATGTCCTAAAAGAGCAGTATAACACACATCAGCTGCACAGCCACCACACACCATAGTATGTATGTAAAGCTTCAACCCCAGCGCAATGGTTGTCAAGGAGTGGTGGCGGTGTTCGCGCCGTAACCATGTATTAGTAGTCAATTCCATGCAAATGAGGCAGATAATAGTGAATCGCAAAACGGCGCCGTGTAAGGATGGAGCAAACGGCGAGCGGTACTACACCGAGGAGTGGCCTACACGAGATACATGTCAACCACAGAGGGTGTGCCACTGTAGGAGGAAGGATATTGAGGTCAGCAAATCTGGCTGTACAATGCACCTCACAGCATCAGGACTGGCGTGTTAGGAAATAGATGCGCTGACAGTACATAATCAGCGTACAGATGCAGGTGCGCGGGGATGACTACGTTCCCTAAACCAGTCATGTGACGGCCTCCCGCCAACAACCACGGATATAGGAAGGTAATGCGGAGAATACGAGGAAATGCGGAAGCAGTGTAAATGGAGCCGTAATGAGCAATCAACACCAATCAATGCAGGAAGGGCAAACGCCGCCAGCTGATAACTCTGCATGCAGACTCCTGCATAACGGGAAAGGGGAGGCATATGAATGCAAAGATAGTAGGGGATGTAGTAGAAATGCAAAGAGCAAAGAACCGAAATAGCACAGCCAAGTACAGAGGTAGCATAACCGCGGCTGCAGATAAAATGCATCATATGCCATGTGCCTGCAGGATGCAGTAATGTAAGATGCAAGGCCAAGGCAATGCAGGCAACTGTAATGTAACACTACAGGCAGTACCGTTGCAGTTGCAACCGTGAAACCACGGAAATAATCCATGGATACGGCTGCACAGACACACCCAATGACATCACCGGTATACAGCACAACAGTATTAAATGTGAATGCACACAACACACAGCGATTTCCCAAACGCCGCACCGTAGGGTGTAAACAGACGGGAACTTTTAATATGTATATGCTGGGTGCCGCCGGGCCGTGATGCATAGGTATGTGGCAGAGACAGACGGAGTTGCGGAGGGTGGTGCCGACAACCACCGTGAGGCCTCACAGGAGAAGGAGAGTGTTCAGACCAAGGGTGACCTACCAGGGGCTGCGAGACCTGGAGATAGTAGAGCGCTACAGGGTGGACAGGGACACGTTACAGCAAATAGTGGAGCTGTGCCAGCCGTACCTGAGAACAAGAGACAACAGAGGGGAGCCCATCCCAGTGGACACAAAGGTATGTGTGAGCTTGCGAATACTGGCTACAGGTACCTTTCAAAGGCCAACCGGGGACATAATGGGCATCTCACAGGCATCAGCATCCAGGGTACTACACCAGTTCCTGGATGCCATGTTACCACATGCCCATGAGCACATAAATTTCCCCACATCTCAGGAGGAGTTGGCTAGCAATATGCGCCGCTTCCACCGTGTGGCACAATACCCGGAGGTCCTGGGTGCGATAGACTGTACGCACATAGAAATTAAGTCACCACCCGTGGAGCAGGGTAGACGCTACATAAACCGCAAGGGATACCTCTCCATCAATTGCCAGGTCGTGTGCAATGCGCAGGGCATTATCATGGATGTGTGTGCTGGCAGCCCTGGAAGCTACCACGACTCCCATATCTGGCATGCCTCACAGCTGTATCAGGTATTCGCCAGGGGACATCACACAAGGTCACCTTGTGGGGATGCTCGCTACGGACTGGAGCCGTGGTTGATGACACCCATCAGAAATGCACACACACACATGCAAGAACGCCATAATGAGGCACACGCACAAACAAGAATAATCATAGAGCGTGTGTTCGATGTTGAAATCACGGTTCCGTGCTTGGATACATCCGTGGAGCCTTGCAGTACTCTCCAGGCACAAGTGCCCACATATTCATAGTATGTTGTATGCTACACAATATGATTCTGGCGGAAACAGCTGCTGCAGGGACATGATGCCGAGGGCCACCAAGCCCGCCACAACTGCCAGGGCAAGCACAGGCACAGGGCGCTCAGCGCCATGGACACACTGAGCCAGCCCCAGTAGGTAGACAGAGGCGCATCTAATATGCCTACGCCCTGGCAAAGAGGGAACGATAGCACATACTTTGACAGTGTAGGCCCCATGGACTGACACCTCCTGACCTGCACACACAGTAAAATGGACGCCACACAAACATGTCCGCCGTAATGTGTACCGTGATGTGCGGACGTATGTGTGACTCCAACAAAGGCACCGCCCAAACACTGCACACCCAATAGCCAGCAGAGCATGGAACGCCAACACCTCACCGCGACGCTGTTCTACAGCACACGGCGAGCCAGATGCTGCCACTATCGCCGCAAGTCGACCACATATGTACTCATGTGCATACACAGATACGGAAATAGATATCAGTACACATGTAGAAATATATGTACGCATACACAGATATAAAGTACAACAGGGTAATATGGAACCCAGGGATGCAAGTTCACAGATAAGTAAGACGCAAAATCACCACATAGTAAACATAGTGACCGACAACCCGATCATCCTGGAGGGTGGGCAGAGCAGGTAACGCCAGCCATGGAAATGTCAACCTGCATCAATACATATCCGCTGTCGGGATGGTCACCAGTCCACGGTACATTAACGGATATAAAGCGTGTCATATCCATAGGATATGAGTGCGGAGATACACGCCACCGCGATGCGCCAACGAGGTATTGTGTTCAACCGCCGGTGCGAATGCGCAAGCATACCAGTGAAGTGTACGACATTATGAGGAACGCATCCTTTGGGGTGTAAAACAGTTCATGTTCCTCGCAGTACCTCAAAGTTCCACATTGAAAATGTCTGTCAAACATCCATTGTTAGGAATGTATATAAATGACATCCTGGTAAATAGAATTTAATCATAGTAAGTCATTAAAGGTTCTTCACTGTAAGTAAATCAGCATATTATAATCAACCTATGACCTACTTAGCTGAAGTTGTCACTATGCCATTACTATGTGTTCCACATTATGCCCATTTGTTTCACATTACTAATGTGTGTGTTCCTCACTTTGGAAATAGAAGGTTGAGAGCCATGGCGGCAATATGTGTATGTGTGAGGTGAGGTTGTCGTGTGTTCCGCTGTGTTTGTGTAATGTGTGTGCCACTGTAAAATGTGTATGTAGATGACATGTCACAGGCGGAGTGTAATAACATGCGAGGCATACAGTACAGGAACCATAGGCGATGTACAGCAGTACCCACAAAGTAGTACTGACATCTCCTCAGTGGCTATGCACGCATGGCGAAAACGATGCTAAGCGGAAATGTACCAGAATGTACCACAGGGCCATAGCCAACAGGCGCTGCAAAGGACGCATGTAGAAACCATGACCGTATGTATGGCGCCATAAGGTACACTCAACACGGTCCGTCGGCAACGCTACACAGCATCAGGCATGTACGACGAAAATACGAATGTGCTATCCCGCCACCGATCGTGAACACTTACGGTCCCGTAAATACCGCTGTGTGTAACACGACCGTGAAGTAAGCAAGCCGCACACGAATAGGAGGCTACCGGTAGCATACAGGCCGTCCCAAGTATAGGACCACATTCACCGTAACTATCAGCAACAAAATGCCAATGGATAGTAGGCACGGACGAACATCCGCAGATATATAACCCATGTGAAGGAGGAATACGTGCAGGAAGCACACATGCAGGCGATACCGACAGCACACGACATCAACAAAACAAACATTCCCGAACAACAGACAGGTAACCTGCAGCCCCCAAGCAGGGATGGAGCACACACACAAGCATATCCCGTATGTATAAATGCAAGACTCACACCCGCACTGCTACCCACATCCGCAGATATACCCCATCGCACATATCAAAGGGATAACAGCTAAAACCGTAGCAAAACATACAGGCAGTCAATGACAGCGCATACCCACAACAAGCTCGTGGGAAACACTAGCAGCGGCTGATGCATCCTTGCATCCGCTGTGTACAGGAATATAACAGCTATGTTACACATCTGAATGCACAACGCCAACGACAGACGCCGCGAGGACACGGACACCCACATGTCGAACAGAATACCATACCCAACACACACAATCCACGGCTAACACCACAGCTTAAATGTACCCGACACCACACATAGCGGATGCAGTCACACAAACATGATACAATACATACCATCCTCACGATCGTATTGCTAATAACCAACGGCCACCCGTGGAAACAACCATGGCCAGTCCCGACGCCAGTAACGAACGAAAGGAGGGGATCACCGGTGATATGCGCATAAGTACACACCGAGGAACAGCTATTGGCCTGATTAACCCACATGCCTCAGGTGACGACGAATATATGGAAGACTCCCTGGATATTCAAACCGTATGTTCATACCGAACAAAGACGGAATACAAAAGGAGTACCAAGCAAATACAGACGAACGCAGAACCAAAAATCGGAAAGGTATGTCGAACCCACAACATGTATTGGTGTGTAACGCACGATACGTATGACGAATCTGTACAGTATGTGAACGGTGTGTGTAGGTAAAGATACCTGTCCATCAGGCAGAGAGAGGTGAAGGTTGGTTATGTAATGCTAAGCCGTGCAGCATACCAACGACTGTGGACAACGTGTGCACAGCAGTGGGACAACATGTACACACCCGGGATAACCCCAGGTTAGGCTTGCCACCTTTTCAAATGGCCAAAGTGGGACATCTTCGACACACATCAGATGTTACAGGTGGACACATACCCATGGTCAGTACAAAGGGTAGAACTGTACTCCTTTGCCTAAATAAAAGCGTAGTCTTGTAGCAGTTAAGTTGCTTATTGTGTGTCTTGTAACATTTAGGAATTTACATACATAAATAACTATGTTATGCAACTCTTACATAAAAATGGGACATAATTATGTCCTACAATCTCAGGACATTTGCCATTTGTAATATGTTTTGTCAGGACACAACTGCCCAAAGAGGGACTGTCCCTTGCAAAGTGGCACAGGTGGTAACCCTACCCCAGGTCTGCCATAGGGGTTGCAAACACAGAACAATGCCACCACCCACGCTGATGCTGGCAGTGGATATCCAACAATGAAGTGCCACAGCAGGATAGGACATGTATGTATAGTGTCACAGCACACATGTGCATGGGCATATACCGTCGATGTCATACGGAATGTGCGCACGACGTGCACATATCCCACGCAGTAGGGGTGACTATGTCAATTATGTGTAATGCAAAGCTGTCATGATGGATATGTTCAGAAATCATAGACAGTATCACAGGCATAGCATGCATGATGGAGGGATGGCCTAATGTTATGTACATACACAAGATATGTATGGCCTGCACATATGGGACAATGTAGTAGCAGAATAGGTACCCAAAATGGAGGGAACAGCAAGTAACCATGTCCAAACGTTCCGTAGCAGGTGCAATGTGTGCCACAATGATGTCCAGCAGGGCCGTGTGTAAACACATGTGCAATGTACACAGTAGTGACACCCCCCCATGGTAGTGTCCACTGAACGGCAGAAGTGGATGTCAACTGTTATGTCTATACAGTACGTCCGCTGTGGTGGTACCATGGGTCTGTGTCACCCTACCAGCAAGGGAGCTATCACATGACTAGTGACACAGTGTGCCCCTGTGGGATGTGCACAGGACCTATGTCCCACAGCACGGTGTGTGTCCAGTCTGTGGATGTCACACAGACGCCTGGCCCGAGCAATGTGGCATGTGTGCACACATGCAGGACTGCTCCTCCCACCCTGCCCACTGCAAACGCCATGTAGGAGTACTACATGCATCAGTACTGTGGAGAACATGGCCCATGGCAGAGTAGATTACACCCCTGTGTTAGTGGCATGCAGGTGAGTACAGATGTGTTACATGACTGTCATTTGCATATGTAAACTGTCTGAGCCGGTAGAGATCACAGCATGACTATACTGAGACATGTAACGCTGTATCCATTGTGTAAGGTACACCACACATGTGTTATTGTAACACGCCCGCGGTACATGTGTGTATGGCACAGGTACAAGGGCACCCAAGGTATCAGCTAGACATACGGTCCAGAAATGCGTGGTCCTGCACATGTGTACCCACGCCATGGTGGAATATGGCAACCACAGCACCATGTGGGCATGTGTGTGTACATCAACCATGTACAACGTGATATGCCTGTATAGGGACAGTATCCATGTGATACACACCGCATGACTGTCAGTATGCAAAGGTGATGTGTATGCACTATGTGTGATGTAACTGATGCAATGATATCTACATGATATATCTGCCACACTGACACCTGTATGGGTGTCAGCAACATGAGTAGGATGAGCTAGAATGCTGCCAGGTATGTAGAAGTGGTATATGTAGGCATGTACAGTACTGTGTGACAGCAGGTAGTGTACGATGCAAATACTGAGCATGAGGGGCCACATGTCTGAGGACTGTGCAATGTCACACGCCCCTGACTTGTTGTAGTTAGCATGATATGCCTGCACCACTGTGTGAACTGTACAGAAGGCACATGGCGAACATCCCGAGACATAGGGTACGATGTGATGCTGGATGTGTACATTGGCAATAGCATAAAGTGGAATGGTGCTGAAGGGCAAAGAGCGGATCATGTCTGATGTGATACCCTCTGTACCACCCCAACCACCCATGCAATAGTATGACAGGTGGCCAGCATGGGATGTGGTGTGCTGTGGCACAGAAGCCCAACAAGGGTGCCAGTAAAGGCATGCAGGTAGTCAATGAGTGTGTGAAGCATGTATGTCAAGATGTGGCCCAGTGCCATACTGAATGGCCCAGTCATGGGTGTAGAGATGCAGCCCCATACGTGCAATGCAGTACCATCCATGTGTAGTGTGATAGATGTGGTAGTGTGGTGGTCAGGGTACACAACGCACATGAATGGGCTAGCAGTCACTGCAGTGTGCTGCTGCAGAGACATGTAACAGCCAGGTTGGCGGGATACAACAACTATGGCGGTTTGAGGTGACATTGGGACTGTGTTCCCGGACATAACATGTGCATGGCAGTACTATGTATGTGTCCACAGGGTTAATACAATGTCCAGCCAAGGATTGGAACCCTGTAGTGAGTGAGAGTGTGTATTGTTGGTAGGTACCCCATTGGCAGGCACGATGCCAGCAACATCTGTGTTGGCAATGCCTGCATGACTGTGGTATGCCGCATTGAATGTGGATGTAGTCAAACAGCAGAGACATACCACCACACTGCGTGAGGGCCCACACTGCAATGTCTGGCAGTCATGTGTAGGTAGCTAGCTGTGGAGTATGTCATGCACCATGAGGACACACCATGACTGTCAAGTGACACACAACACACAGGTGAACATAACTACCGCGCAACAGCCTGCACATGTGCCCATACAGCACGTGTGCATGGAACAGGAATACCACTGTATGCCTGTGAAAAGGCCAGTACCACCATGTCTCAGTGTGGAATAGCATGGTCCCTACCAGTGTGTAAATGTAGCAGAAGTGCACTGTGATCAGTGTTGGCATAGGCACGTAGACTGTCCATCGTGACGGGTGCCATGCCATCAACTACCTCTGTCAGTGGATGTCAGTAATACCGGCTGTAGTGTATGTACCATGCATGCTGCTATGGTTGTGTGTTTAGGGTGTGGCTAGCAGGGATGAGAAGCATGGATGTTCAGCAAACAGAGGGGAGGTGTGTAGGCCCAGCACACAGACACATGGAGGTTTGGTGCATGCCGAGGGTAGTGTAGGTATGGTATGTGTCGTGTAATGTGTCACCCAGCTATGCGCACTGCATGGCCAAGCATGTGTGGGTACATGGGAGTCCATACTAGGGAAGGGCGGTTGCTGGCAATACATAGCAGTAGCAACTGTCCTAGGTGCAATGTACAGTATGCCAACCCGACCGCATGTAACCTGTGGTGTACAGTGTATTCACTGTCGCTAGGTCACAATGTGCGAGCGGTCACGAACATGGGTATCTGAACATGGATTACCTATGATGCAATGTGTCATGGGAATATACAGTATGTGTGTAAATCACGGTGTGGTGTGGGAACCACCCACCCGCAGGTGTTGCAGTCCAGGTATGTGCCTGGGAGGTATGATCTGTGTACAATCTGGACTGGCAGGTGTGCCGTAGGGCATGGAGGCAGGTCCCAGGCACTGCAGATAAATGACATGTGTGCTGTACTGTGTGTGCAGTGCTAGTGTACAGCACAGTGGAGGGTGTAAGCATTGTCACACATCACTGCATGCTGTGCCTACCTGTGACAGCCCTGCCGGAGACAGACATGTGACACCGCTGCACAGGCAGCATAGCATGTGAAGATGTACATGTGGGCTGCACACCTTAGGCAGATGTCCACAGGTCATGTGTGCCACGGTAGTGTGGTTGAACACGACTATCAGACTGGACAAACACCACATGCCTGCATAACTACAGTATGACCATAGTCAACAGTCCCAGTGACAGAGTAGGCCAATGTACACTATCCCTGCATGCAGACCACTGGCTACTGGACACCTGGCTAGACACACACCTGGAGGGTTAATTCACCATTGAGCCATCACATGTCCAAGTCCATGTGGGCCGCATAATGTCATCACAGGGTGGTCACAATAGCAGGTGGCAAGGCAGACACGGTGTACCAGCTGATGTGTCATGTGTGCATATGTCGACTAGCACAGCCGCCCACATGTCTGCAACATACTGGTGCACGATGTATACTGTTACATGATGAATGGAACTGCACTGTCACCCACTACAGGGCCATCTGACACAGGTGTGTTGTGACTGGTGTAACCCATGTTTGCACAGGATACACACTGCTGTTGTAGGCAGCCATGCTGGTGGCCACCAGTGATATATGCAGTGGTCATACAGACATACCGCATACAGTGTTCATGCAGGAATGTCCATTGTCGTGGACGATGTGCTGCTATGTGAATGTAGGTGTTTGTTGTGAATGTCACACATCCAGAAGACACCATCTGGTGCAGTCATGGTTGTCAACACCAGTACACACAGCCACAGCAGTCAGAACCCAGTCCTGACAATGTGTGTCAGTCACCCTCCTACAGTGTGACATATGTGCACATGGGCGCACACCTCCCACTGTCATCTAAGCTGGCTACATGATGGCTGGAATGTGCTGTAGAAATGTACAATGCTGGTAGCCCAATGAAGTACCTGGAATCAGACACAGTACGCTTATGTCAGCCATGTAAACCATGCACAACAATGACCGCCCAACAGACACAAACAATGCATTGACACATGGAACATGTGCACATGACAACCCCCAATGAGGTATGTTGCACATATTGATGTACAATTGTCATCTATGGCCATAGCATGGATGCAGACACACATACTCCACAGGTAGTACCATGTGATGTAGGTAGGGGGCATTGCTCGTGTACATGTCACAGTAGTTGTACACACACATGTCCTGCATAGCCGTCATGTAGGGGTAGCTGTGGTATGTGACTACTGGACATGCCCATACAAATGACCATGTCCCACAGGAGATGTGTTAGGTGTGTACCACATGTGACGGCTGACAACAAGCTGCGATGTGTATGGCTGCCGTGTACCTGTGTGACATTGTTCGTGATGGGTGCAAAGGCACATAGTATCGTATTGCATGCACACAAGCCCCACATAGGTGCATAGCCTGAACATACAGTACAAGGAGTGTGTGGGATGATAGCAACCCACAGGTGGAGATGGGTACGGACGGCAGCCCACAACCACATGTGTGTGTACGGTGTTCACGTCCATGACACATGAGCATCTGAGAGGCTAGCGTCACAGCTGTACAGGGTCGCATGCATATATGTTCAGCAACATCCCTGTATGTCCCACCACTGGCCCGTGGACCGATGGACACCAACCAAATGTGCAGATATGAGATGTGCACAGCACATCACAGATGCCTACCGTAGAACAGGCCTACCGCGGTAGACATGTGCACAGTAGGTCTGCGCCACCTGCAGTCAAACACGCTAGGTGCCAAACCACAGCAATAGTCCAGGCAATGCCACAGATGGACGGCATGCCTCTGTGTATGTATGTTCGTGAATGCCTCCGCATAGCAATATAGCTGTGTCACCGCTAGAACAACAATATGAATGGGTTGTATGTGTGAGGGTGCGCCATATGTGTATATTCAGATCGACGATACCATCAGTGGGCCTGCTATGTGAACATCCCTGTCCCCATACATGGATACCTCTGCTGAGCCCAACACCACATTCACAGAGGGAGGGATGGCGGTGTAGTGCAGCAGCAGACATGTGGTGGCAGCGCCACTGGATGTACACATATGTGGTACCCACATCAGTGCAGGCAGCCATCCATGTGCATGGGATAGCGTGTGTGTCCACATACAGCACTGTGTCGATCAATATCCCAGCACATAGCACCTGCCAGGGCTACAGTGTATGCATGGATGTGTGATACCTGCATGCACCAGACACACCCTCAACAAGCAGCGCACAGCATACCTCGCTTGAGGACAGTGTCCACACCATGGTGATAAACATGTTGAATGTCCATATTCACACAGCTATGACATATGCAATGGACAGCCACCCTGCCAATACCGCCACCCCCCAGGTGGATCACACCCAGCGCCATGTATGTGGCATACCCTGCCATATCATGCAGACCTGACCAGCAAGGCTGCATGAGCTATCACAGTCCTACATGGTGCAATGGACAAAAGGCACTCTCACTATCAACCATACACAGCAGTAATGTGGCGGTGATGCACCCTGTCATGTTACAGGTGCTGTGTGATGCTCTGCACAATGTGTGTGTGTACATGCTATGCATGGCCTTTCCTGCTAATGTGTCATGGTTACACATTGCTCCATGTCTATCACATGTGCAACACAGGTGAGCTGTGGCAAGTTGTCCAACACCCGCACAGTGCTGTGTGGAAGTACATGGCACAACACATGCATGTGCAGGTGTCCATGTGTATGTGTACAGTGCCGCTGCTGACGCTCACAATGGACACAGACGGATGTGTACTGACATATACACAGCGCCCAGGTGAACAGTAGCACAGACGCCACATGGGGACCTATGCCAACTGATTTGGACATAGGTGCAGCCAGGTACACATGTCCACGGCAGGCTAACATCTACATGGTGCGGTACAGTGTGATGGGGTGGCACACAGATATGATGTGACACCCAGTGCTCAATGGTGTGAAGCCAAAACATCGGCTGTGCACTGCCACGATGCCATTCACAGATCACTGTGCAGATGTCGCATACGTCATAGCAATGTATTTCCAACAGTATGCCAGCACAGCAGTGTGAATGTGACCTGCCACCATCATTATGTCTTCCAGATAATGCCACGCTCCCGCTTCCACCTTTCATCCGACAGGAGGAGGAGGTGATAATTCCATACCTCCATAGTAATCACGCCGTTATTCAGCCATGTGCCACAGCAGGCACAGGAACGGCAGGAGATGTGGGAGGAGATGTGCAGGAGGGTGAACAGCCTGGGCGGATACAACCGCAGCTATCAGCAAATCCGCAGGCACTGCACAGACCTGATCGGCATGCAAGACAGCGTGCCGCTGCAATCGCCAGGCAACAACGTGGGACAGGTGGTGGGCCACCAACCCAGCCCCCACTCACAGCCACGGAGGAGCTCCTGGCCAGTCTGGGGACACCCACGGAACAACACGCAGAAACACTTAAGGCCCATCGTGGAGGTGGGTGTCTCCCAACTATGAGCCTGGAGCCGACTGGTTAGTCAGAGTTGGATGTTTGTTTGATAAGCGACGAGAGTGTGGGTGTCATAGTACAACACATGATATAGCAATACATGCCAGGTATATGGCCACACAAGATGCAAACCATAGTATGCTATGTTGTGTTAGCAGACATGTGCATAGCACATGCTAACACACACATGCATGATGTGACATGCACAGTGCTGACCGTGGAGATAGTAATGGCTAATGTGTATACCTTTGTGTAATGTCTTTACAGGTATCGCCTGGCGGTCGCAAGGACAAGGGTCTGTTGCAGGTAAGTCTGTTGCTAGTCAAAGGCATGTTCTGCTGTATTGATATTACCCATGTGTCTAGGCATGACATGCTCACCTGTGTGTGCCCCAGTCACGGTATACAGCTCGCACCACCCGACACACACACCACCCATGTACAGTAGATACAACCGTTAGCTGAGAGTGGTATGACACCACACAACCTATTGGTGTGTTACGTGCATTCAGCTATGCATACAATGGTGTAGGTGTTACACAATGGCTGCATGTGTAGTATGCATTGGTATGCCAGTGCAGTATGCACACAGTACCACATAGTGAGCTGTGATCTGGCCAGAGCACAGGTGTTACCAATGTGACCCATGCCCCTGCATCGGTTGCACACGCCAGACATGGCACATGCCATGTCCCATGCACGTGGATGTCTGGCTGCAGCATTGTCACACCATGACATGACCTATGCACAACATAGCAGACATCCACACTGTCAGCATATCCGTAGAGAATGTGACACCTCACACTAGTATGGTTGTATGTCACATGGGCCACCACAGGGCCGTGTGCACGATGTCTACCACACACAATTGTCAATGACTCAGACAGACAAGGCCATGGTCGATACCTACAGGCATGTTGCCACACAGCACATCCACAGTGGGTAGTCACCGCTGCACCCTGTACACACATAGTGGGTTCATCACTGTAGTGGACCCCTGGACATCCGATGTAGTACACCAGTGACATGGAATGCCTCTCCACAGCTACTACAGGTGCCTCCAATGTCCACTATATACGCAGCTGCTGAGCAGCTGAACTGACTTACAGACATGGCAATGTAATGCGCCCAGGTCACGATCGCACAGACACATAGCTGTGTCCTGCTACTGTGCAGTGGCACAGAGCCCGCACTCCACACTGTACAGCTATGTACACAGCTCACAGCAAACGCACCTGCACAGACATCAGTGTTACCCATACATTGTATCTGTAGACTGTACACATAACACTGCACCGCGACAGCCGCTGTGATGTGGTGCATGCGGTGGGACACCATCGCCACATGTCCACATGATACCGCACATGTTTGCGGTGTACATTACATAGTGTCGGCAGCCATGTGTACTCTCAACTCGGCTGCGGCCACACGGTGTATCACGCTGATGCATGCGAACTACCATGAATGTGTGTACTGCATGCCTACTAAATGACACCTGCCTGTTGTACTGTCCCCACCAGGGCAGTGTACATACTGCCACTATGAATGTCTGGTCTGCATTCACTGGTCTGTGTTGTGTGAATGCTGCATGCCACCTGCATTATCACATGCATGCTGTGTGTGTGTGTGTGTGTGTGTGTGTGTGTGTGTGTGTGTGTGTGTGTGTGTGTGTGTGTGTGTGTGTCTGTATTGTAACCGATGGTATGTCTTTGTATTGACAGGTGCTGTAGGTGAGTTCCCTCCCGCGGTCAATCTGATGCTAGTGTCCCCACAGATACTAGTGGTAATGACCATCTGCTTGAGCCACAGGCAGGGTCGCCACAGGCAGACACTGTGCCACTGGAGAACATCACACATACGCCCCTTTCAACCCCGCCACGGTTCAGATGCCGACACATACCCCAACACCGCTGCCCATAGATGACGGTCAGTCAGCCTCCTTGGCCCCGAAAGCAGGAGTGTGTGGTGGCTGCAGAAGGTGTGGGTACACACGATGTTGCCAGTGTAAGGACTGGTGCAGTGCCACGCAGGCATGTGGCAGGTGCTGCTCGTAGGGGAGCACCGCTAGACATACACCTGCCGCATATGGTGCAGCAGCTGGTATAACCAGACGCATGTTCCAGACTGTAATGGCGGCGCAGGCACGCGTCAACGGCAGAACCAGGAAGGGCAGAGGCTGCAGAGGTCCGCAATCCGCATCTTTGAATGACAACATCCAGGCATTGGCGAATGCACAACAGCATCTTGCCGATGTTCTGATAGGAGATTGGGTGACATGGCTGGTATCCTCGACCGAGGCATGGCCATCCTTGAGCCGCAGCGCAGTCCGTGCAGGAACCCCAGGTAGGGTGAGGCATAGGGCACGCATGCGTGCCAGCAACACCACCTGCTGCAGGTCAGCGCAGCGCGCCACCTCCCATGCCCACCCAGACAGTGCTCGTAGCACCAGCAGGGCAGCTGGTACTACACCGTCCACACCAGGACAGAGCAGGCCACGCGGACGTGGCCCTGGACGGCCCCCGTCAGGCACGCTTCCAGCGGACATGTGACATCGGAGAGTGGACAGTCCGCATCTCCACCCGGTCGCGTCTGCGACCCCAGGCAGGCGCTGGTCACGCCGCCGGGCAGACACAGTGAGCCGTAACACCTGCACTGTACAGTCAGGGGCTGCCAAGCATACCCCGTGTAGGCATCACAGATGACTGAACTGTGTACACACACACCCACACACAGCAGACACAACTGTAGGGCTCCACCACACCCACATGCAATCTACATAGTCATGCCCACTCAATGCACAGGCCCTTACACACACACATGATGTCATCCATTGGTACAGCCCATGCCTGTGGCACACATATCACCCTGTGCATATGATGAAGTCTCTGCCGATAACTGTGAGCTACACCATCACTGCACGGTTAAGCTAACATATTCTGATGCACAGGGTGGACACGATAGTGAGAGGTGTATGTGATACCTGTGTCCGCATAGTACGTGATGTGTATGTTGTGGTGTGTGTGTATGGCTGGTGACAGGTGTGTATGTGATGTGGGTTGTGCACGGACATCATGCAGCAGACATACCATGCAGGACAGGTGCAGCATTCATTGATATGTGTACACAGTATGTGTGGTGGTTACATGTGTAGCACCATGTCGGTGCAGTTAACCCGTATGATACTGATGGTGTACTTGCACGCGCCTACTGGGAGCACTGTAATTAGTTCCCCACATGTAGTCGTGGGTACCCACAGGCATGTCTGGCAACATCAGCATAGCACAGTTACCCGCGATCCGCATGGACCCCTACATAGCTACATAGGCGCATTACGAACGTAACAGGATATGTGCCCTACGACATGTGTGGACCTAGCATGACTGTGTGTGGCGCCTAACACCCCTCAGGATGGGGATGCCATATCCATCAGTCCCCAGTCCCTGGTCTAGCAGTGACACACAGATGTTGCCTGGCGATAACTATCGCCACACATCCACACGCCATTAGCAGTCCTGGACGAAGGCAGTCAGGGCCTTTCCTTCACATGGCCTGGCACTCCTCCCCGTGTTGTAGGGGTGTCTGGCCGCTAACCCTGTTCCCCAGCACGCCACACTCATCTTTGTGTTGAGGTGTTTGACAGTCGCTTCTGTGCCCGTGTTTGCATGGAGCCTGGGAGGTGGAATGTGCCCATGTCACCCAGGTCAGACATGGCCGGTATGCCAGGCACAGATCACCACGGAGCAGATGTGCTGTGAAGATTTACAGCCGGTGTCCCCTTGGCCGCAGCTTGTGACACATGTCCCAGCACCGCCATCCCCGCCTTGTGGAACGCTTATGTCCTTCCGAAAGTGCTGCAGGCGCCAGGTTAGCTACAGGCCACATGTGCCATTGTACGCAGTCATTGCTCTGGTGTGTGATGTGTACAGGGGTACAATGAACACCCCTGATGTGGTTGCGATTCCATCCAGACCAGGAGGCCACAATGGAATGTCTTCACACCCACATTGCCATTGTGTGTGTTGACAGAGGTTGCCGACAGGTGTGGTAGCCATTTCCTGAACATGTCCACCATCTTTAATGGCAAACCACCTACATGTGACATTGGGACAAACATGTCCTTCACACTGGGTAGTGCTGCACCTTCTCTGGCATTTAGTAGCAGGCCATGGCTCTGGCACCAGTCATCCATGTCTATGACGCCCTAGGTGGATGTCCGTAACGGGGTGTTGGGTATGTTGGCCGGTGTGTAGTCATCTGCACACCTTGTCTGCTACAATCCCCCTATGATTGCATGCACATTGAAGGTCGGATGCCATATGGCAGGGGGCCCAGGAGTGAGCCCTGTGGGCCTCCACTGGGTCCAGATATGAGTGTGACAAGGCACCTTGAGCACCAACCCTGTGTGGTGTGACCTCCAACCTGTCTGAGAAGCATCGGGTGACATATGTCCCCACATGTATGCTGGCGAGCCTTTCCATGGGTCCCATGTGTAGTGTGCTCTGAACGCCCCACCAGGTCATGGTACTGTGTGCAAACCCACGATCCCCATCAATGGCCTTGGTGACCACTCCAGACAGGACGAGCAGGTTCGGGAGGCAGGATCCGCCTTGACTATGTAGTTGTGGGTATGTTCCGTATTGGCTGTACACCGCTATCTGTAACCATGGCCACCTGTATGGACCTCCCCACAGCTTTGCAGACAAGGCTTGTCAAGCGTATAGGGTGTGGCTGCCGACAGTCCATAAGAGCACTACCCTGGCATAGTGGGACCACAGATGCCATATGGCATCCATTGGGGACATAGCCCATAGTAAGGCTAACATGACACAGTGGTCGCATGTGTGGGCCGAGGGCCTCAATGAGGATGGGTAGCACACAGCCAGGGACACTATCGGTGCCCATTGCTGACGGTCAACCGCCATAGAGATATGGGATCACCCAGGCCATATGAGATGTCTGGGAGGATACACTCTGGTGGGATGGATATGTTCCTCTTGGGGATGTATGCATGGAACATGTCCGCTGGTTTGCAGACAATGTCTGTGGGTGCAGTGACTGTTGTACCATTCTGGACCATTTCCAGCCAAGTCTGTGTGCCCCCAACCATGTCCTTACCACAGTTAGGAGAGGCCCTATGGTTGTCTCATGTGCCCTCTGCAGTACCACTCCCACAAGCCGCCGTGGATGATGGTATGTGGGGCCGTATGGTGACGCCGGTATGAATGGGTGATGGTTTCCTGGTACTGTCGGTGCTCTGCCATGTATAAGCTGCAACTGGTCATCTACAGGTAGTCAGTGGCTGCGGTCCACCACACCATGTGGCTACCTGTGGTGGACAAGGTCCTGATGTCATCATGTTTGCCTGTTGCAGACATGCATGTGGGTGCTCAGAGAAGGCATTCGTTAGGCGCTTGCCGGTCTGGCCTGTGTTCAACACTGGCATGGAGGACTTGTAGGGTACCACACCGGTCGAATGATGTGTGTGGTTTTCTGTGGAGAGGTCATCACTGAGGTCCCCCATGCTGGTGTTGGTTACAGGATGTGGATGACCAGTGGATCCACTATACGGTCTTGCATCACCATTGAGGGCTGTACATCCTGTGTGGGGCATATCCTCACCATGTGTGATGGGCAGAACTGTCAGACATCCCCCCCTAGTATGTATGGTGCATGGCTGTTTAACAGTGGCCAGGTGTGTGAACACCTGGGACCGCTGGCGGAGTGTGTTGTGCCATGGGTAATGTTCCCAGGCTATGTATGGGTGGTTCATGTCACCCAATACGGTGCTGTTGTGAGAGCATGCCCACTCACCAGTGTCCTCAGGACATCTGTGAAGGTATCCTGTGTTTGGGAGGGTTGTCTGTAGCATGCAACAAACTGTAGGCCAGTCCTACACATGGTTAATTGCACCTAGATATTCCTCGCAGCAACGGCCACGCCTGTGGCATGGCCGGGTTGCTGTTGTGTGGCTGGACACACAGGACGGTCCACATTCCGCCACCCATGCCGACGCACCATGTGTATGCATGTCTGCTCTGTGCCGACTCTAAGTGTCTGAGCATGCCCAGTAGGCAGCTGTGTAGATAGACACACAGCACAGTGCACACCCCGCCCGCCTGCAGTTATACCCGGTGCATGCCTGTATCCCCTACGCAACGGCCACGCCTGTGGCATGGCCAGGTTTCTGTTGTGTGGCTGGACACACACGACGGTCCACATTCCGCCACCCATGCCGCCGCACCATGTGTATGCATGTCTGCTCTGTGCCGAAGTCTAAGTGTCTGAGCATGCCCAGTAGGCAGTGATGTACTGATCAGTAGTTACTTGGTATTCCCGACTGCAGCACTAACGCAGTTACTGCACGGCGCCCTTGGGATGGTAACAGACTGCGCTGATCGCGACTCTGTCCTAACTCCCGATCGGGCATTGCCTCTGCAAATGATACCACTCACGAGGGGTATGCCTCCTGACAGCCTGCTCAGTAAACTCGGTAGCTGCTCTGTAAATGCTTCATACTGTAGTGTGTTCATGTAGATAGGCGAGGTTCGCCCCGCCCCTTCCGTGTGTGTGTGTGTGTGTGTGTGTGTGTGTGTGTGTGTGTGTTTCCAGCTGCCTCTGCGACTGATCATGCTTTTAGACGCCCGCAACACATGCCTTGGCTATTGCCAACTATTGTCTTGGTGACGCCAGCAGCCTACAAGTATGCGCGGTGACAGCCTGTTCAGTAAAGTCGGTAGCGCTGCTCTGTAAATGCTTCATACTGTAGTGTGTTCATGTAGATAGGCGAGGTTCGCCCCCGCCCCTTCCGTGTGTGTGTGTGTGTGTGTGTGTGTTTCCAGCTGCCTCTGCGACTGATTATGCTTTTAGACGCCCGCAACACATGCCTTGGCTATTGCCAACTATTGTCTTGCGGGTGACGCCAGCAGCCTACAAGTATGCGCGGTGACAGCGCCTGTTCAGTAAAGTCGGTAGCGCTCTGTAAATGCTTCATACTGTAGTGTGTTCATGTAGATAGGCGAGGTTCGCCCCCGCCCCTTCCGTGTGTGTGTGTGTCTCTGTGTGTGTGTGTTTCCAGCTGCCTCTGCGACTGATTATGCTTTTAGACGCCCGCAACACATGCCTTGGCTATTGCCAACTATTGTCTTGCGGGTGACGCCAGCAGCCTACAAGTATGCGCGGTGACAGCGCCTGTTCAGTAAAGTCGGTAGCGCTGCTCTGTAAATGCTTCATACTGTAGTGTGTTCATGTAGATAGGCGAGGTTCGCCCCCGCCCCTTCCGCGGTGTGTGTGTCTCTGTGTGTGTGTGTTTCCAGCTGCCTCTGCGACTGATTATGCTTTTAGACGCCCGCAACACATGCCTTGGCTATTGCCAACTATTGTCTTGGCGGGTGACGCCAGCAGCCTACAAGTATGCGCGGTGACAGCCTGTTCAGTAAAGTCGGTAGCTGCTCTGTAAATGCTTCATACTGTAGTGTGTTCATGTAGATAGGCGAGGTTCGCCCCCGCCCCTTCCGTGTGTGTGTGTCTCTGTGTGTGTGTGTTACCAGCTGCCTCTGCGACTGATTATGCTTTTAGACGCCCGCAACACATGCCTTGGCTATTGCCAACTATTGTCTTGCGGGTGACGCCAGCAGCCTACAAGTATGCGCGGTGACAGCCTGTTCAGTAAAGTCGGTAGCTGCTCTGTAAATGCTTCATACTGTAGTGTGTTCATGTAGATAGGCGAGGTTCGCCCCGCCCCTTCCGTGTGTGTGTGTCTCTGTGTGTGTGTTTCCAGCTGCCTCTGCGACTGATTATGCTTTTAGACGCCCGCAACACATGCCTTGGCTATTGCCAACTATTGTCTTGCGGGTGACGCCAGCAGCCTACAAGTATGCGTCTGACAGCCTGTTCAGTAAAGTCGGTAGCTGCTCTGTAAATGCTTCATACTGTAGTGTGTTCATGTAGATAGGCGAGGTTCGCCCCCGCCCCTTCCGTGTGTGTGTGTCTCTGTGTGTGTGTGTTTCCAGCTGCCTCTGCGACTGATTATGCTTTTAGACGCCCGCAACACATGCCTTGGCTATTGCCAACTATTGTCTTCGGGTGACGCCACCAGCCTACAAGTATGCCTCTGACAGCCACGCCAGTTAACTCGGTAGCTGCTCTGTGAATGCTTCATACTGTACTGAGTTCATGTAAATAGGCGAGGTTCATCTCCCGCCCCTTCCGTGTGTGTGTGTGTTTCCGCAAATACAACTGAATAAGCAAATTCTTAAAGTGTTCACAATCAACAGTGTGATATTTAAAATCATGTTAAGACTCACATTGTTGATTGTGAACATTCTTAGACATTGCTTTTTTTCTGCACACGTTGTGGAAACAACGAAAACGTTGCATGTTTTAATGAACTGTTTAAATGTTACGAAGACTTGTGTTGTGTCGAACTACAGGGACTATTCTTGCTGCAGGTTGCTGGTTTGTTTGTGTTTCATAGTACAATATCATGTAATACGTGTGTTCATAGTATGCTTTCTGTGATGTTGACATGTGTGTGTTTCGTTAGCAGTACGCCTCTGCTTTCTATGCTGTGGCTACATCTCCATTGCTCGCATAGCCAGTGACAAATGGAAGTGTAAGGGTGGACATTTAAAGCCTGGTTACTTCCATGTTATGTGTAAGTCTCACGCGGCCAACGGGTGATAGCGCATACATGTCTAGGAAGTACCATTGGATACCATATGCGACCTGTCGTGGACGTAATGTTTAAGTTGCCTGTTCCATCTACCTATGTGTGACATGGTTTGTGGCCATAGGGTGCCAGCAAGTCTTCGCTGTTCATTGGGTGTTTGCCATGGTCTATTGACATCAATCCTATTAAATCACCGAAGGATGTCTTTCATTGTTGGCAACGGCATAGTTTGACCTTCGTGATGTCATTCCCAGCAGACGGGAGATTGTGCCATTGGTATGTTTACACAGGTGACCCATCTGTTCCACTGTATGGAAGCGCAGGATCCCCATAGATGTGCTGGCAGATTGAGTGCTGTGTACGCCGGTATCTGCCCAGCGGTCTGGCTTTGAATGGGGAGTGTCTACTGTAGACCCTATCTGTATTCCCTGGGTTATGCCTTGCAACAGCTGTGGATTCCCCAGGTTTGCAGCTATGGGTGCCATCTTGGCCGTGACGCTTGTCCATCCATGGAACTGCCTACTGACACTAGTATCGGGCGGTCAACAATTCTCAGCCGCATTCTCCATTTCCGTGGATGATCGGTATTAGTATTGCGGAGTAACGATATGCCATGGCCACGCCCCGCACACGGGCGGACAACGAATCATCTGCCAATCCACACCGACACCCATTTTTGCATACCCACGATCCCATGTCTGCAACCCTCGACAGTACCCCTTGCACACCCTTCATGTGTGCGGAAATGGGATGTGAACGACGCGGTATGGACGCAGCAGCCTGGGGAGTCCTATTCATATGTCCTGCATTTCATGGACGGCTGTCATCACCCTTGAAGACGCTTTGTGGTGCATATATCTACCTGTGCCGTAGTCACGGCTGTCACCTCTTCCGTTCACACTATGCTGCCCACACTTACTTAAGGAGTAATTTTGGGTCCTGCAATGGACACCGATGTGCATATGTAAAGTTTAGAACATGTTGGACTGTGTCCATTCGCCAGTGGGTTTGACTGCCGTGATGTTCCCCAGTCCCGGATGTCTGTCCGCCTACCCATATTATGTAGTGCTACGGAACCCGTGTCCTTCCACAATTTACCCATATGGTGTTACTGTAGTACTGCAGGTTGGCAACTGCTTTAGATAATCCTCAGAGGTACCATTGTGAACTATCCGCCACTGTATTGTCATTATAACACAGCCGGTACATGTAGAACCTATTTATTCATGACAGTATGTTATTTATGTGTGGGAACGCCATATTTTAACCATAGTATGACCTTCCTAGTTGACGCTGTTGGTGTGCCATTAATATGTGTTCCACAGGTCGCACGATGTTCCGCAGAGTGGAAGCGGTGATCCCCACATACTTGATAGCACCTTGGCTGCTGTGTACGCTGGGATTCGCACGGCAGGATGGATGTCTACAGGGTGTATCTACTGTTGTTTCCATCTGTATGTCCTGTGTTATGCCTTACTACGGCTGTGTGATTCCACCAGGTTTGCTATTATGGGTGCCATCTTGTCCGTACGTTTGTCCATCCTTGGGAAATGCCTATGATGTAGGGCTGAACACATTTCACACCTGCCTTTAGCATTACCCAATGGATGCTTTGCATCCTTAGTGGGGACTAAGGCACGTCCTGTACCCGCAGCCCTCCCACGGGGTGGGACAACGGATTATCTGCCAAACAACACCGAGCCCCATTTTGCATACCCAGGATACCATGGCTGCAACCCCCCACGGTACGCATGACACATCCTTCATGTGTGCGGAACTGGGATATGGACGCACATGTATGGACACAGCAGTCTGGGGACCTCTGTTCATATGTCCTGCATGTCATGGACAGGTATCATCAACCTTAAACACGCTGGTGGTGCATATGTCTAGCTGTGCCGTAGTCACGGTTAGTACTCTGATTGGCCGATCCCGATGGATAACGGAGCAAACGCCGTAATTTTTGGAGTCCTACAATGGACACCGATGTGCATTTGTAAAGTGTAGAACGTGTTGGACTGTCACCATCTGGCCAGTGGTATTGACTGCCGCTGTATGTTCCCCAATCGTGGATGTCTGCTTGACTACCCATCGTTTGTATTACATGGCCTATCTATATCCACGTGCCAGTATGCGGAAATACAGCAAACCTTAAGGCCCTGCCCATCTTCATAAACGACATTATGGAACATATATCGGCAAAACAGACACTGTCAAATACGATAGACTCCACAGTGAAAGGATACTGAGCTCTTTCACCTACTAACATGGGGCATCGCCGAGTACGGAATGCATGACATAGCCGCCCTTATACACTTCCTTCAGAGTCGGTTTAAAGCGAAATAATCAATAAACCTGCTCATAGTTAGGTGGACAGTGCTCCAAGTCTTGATTATAACGTGACATATACATATCAGTGTTGCATGCCTTACTTCATGGAAACAATAATACGGCAACAATGTGTTAATATATATACAATATTGGTAAATACAATCAGTATCCTGACACATAGTTGATAATTGTTGTGAGTGCACCTTAGAATGTAGTGTGTTGATCAGGATATTGTATATCAATGTGTATAATAGTAGCATTACGATAACAAAGCATGGAATCAATAAGTACTATTTAAGCATATATTTTACAATTATGAATGTAAATGTGTGGAGGAGACATCCTTAACCTTCCCTGGTTCCACTGGATCACACACGCACACCGCATGTCCGGATTGTGGGTTACGCTGCAGGCATTACGCATATCCGTAGTCCGCTTATATATGTTTACAGTGTCTGTGTGGTTACGGTTTTATGCTAGTTGTGACTATTCCGTAACATATGTCTGATCCGTTGACGGACGGTGCAGAAAGCACTTACAGCTTTATATATGTAACAGTCTTTGCAGCATGGACGATTACGCATATCGCACATCTATATGTTCTATAGTCGTAATTCAAACGTGACTGCATTCACGCTTGCCGTTACTGTGACCAGTACACGCTAGCTGTTCGTTGTCATTAATATGCATACCCATGGTACCTATGTACATTTACATATCCCCCGCACACACGCGACGCCACAGGCATCCATTCTCCTGCTGGGAAAGGTGCGGTACTGCATGTTGAACATTCCTAATTCCCTCGCCATGGCCCAGGATGCATATGTCGCCACCGCAGGGCTGTTCAGATGACAGGTGCTTATATCCCATACGCATACAGGCCTTCGATTGTCAGGGTGTTGCTGTGGTGCTTTGGGTTTGGTCTTGTCCGCCCACTGTACGGACTGCCCTGACCCTGTACGAATGTTAGATGAGTCACATGGGCACGCTTTGTCCGTGTCCATGGTACCATGTCACGCCCCCAATTATTCAGAACTGTGCGCCGATTGGCCGGTGTACCCGCTGTAGATCTTGTTATACTAATTGCACACGGTCTGGTCGAACGGACCAATTTCCATTACTAACCCTCCGTGATGTATGGCCTGTGTCGCAATATTACAAGGGTTTACCATTGCGATGACTTTCACTGAGCCACAGACATGTCCGCTGCTTGGTTTGGGCCGGTTCCGCTGTGCTACACACATTTAACATGGCGGAACAGGTTGAACAGCTCAGCCACGAGGACATCGGGTTCTCCGTCGCTGTTTAGTATTGAATGTGTATGTGGAGTTTGTTTCACAAAGCCGGAGACAATGTCGACATTGTTAACGGACATCTCGCGCAGTACGCCCGCGACCGCCGCTGGTGACGTGATGTCTGCCTTTGGGCGCTTAACAGGCATTATGCTGTGCCATTATGTCTGGGGATATATGGTTTCTGACATAGATGATATGCCATACTAGCAATGACCCTAGCAATGACCCGCCTGGGTGTGGGTACTGCTGTATTACCCACGGAAGAGTGGCCTTAGGTTAAGTGGTGCCCTAGGCAGAAGTTGCCACCGATACATCACCCGCTACCCCCCTCCTGGTCTACCTACACCAAATAGAGTCTGGAAAGGTGCCCCGAGTAGAGACGGCTACCTACTTGGCCTATGCCTAAGGCCGGCTATGTGTGTGGTCCCTTGGGCATCGGACTCGAACGCCACGTCTGCCGTGGGTATGTCCAGCATTACCCACATCCAGCCCCAAGGCAGTCAACACAGCATCCATGGGTCCAGATGGTGTCCCAGCTGTGTACTCCAGGAACTCTATGGGGAATTAAACCCACACTTAGGACAGCTGTTTAATCTTAGCCTCACCTCAGGATACGTACCTGAGTAGTAGCACAGGGCGACTGTAGTCACACTCCACATAGATGGTGCCTCCACTGACCCTGGTTATTACCATACCATTAGTTTGACAAGCCTTATCTGCAAAGCCATGGAGATGGATCATAATGGAACACATAGATAAAGACATAGGGGACTCGCATACTTTGGATACAACCCAGTTTAGCTTGGTCAGAGTCAGATCATGCCTTTTACACGTGTTTCACTTTGTAGAATCAGTCACCAAGGCCATTGATGAGGGTAAAGCAGTCCATACAGCCTACCTCAACCCGCCAAAGGCCTTCGACACAATACCCCCCTCGGGTATAATTGATAAACCCGCCATCTTGAATGTAAATCCATACATCGCCATATGGGTTGCAAACTGGCTAAGTCACAGAACACACATGGCCATAGTTGCTGGCGCCATGTCATACTCACAGCCAGTCACAGGTGGTGTCCCATGGGGCTCAGTCCTGGGTCCACTATTTCTCAGCATCTACGCTTCCAATGTACACGCATACACAGGGGGTTATGGTGACAATGTTTGCAGATGACTGCAAACCGGTGGCAAAGTCAGACACACATCTGACACAGATATCCTTCAGGAGTGCCTCACAGATGTGGATAAGTGGTACCAGAGACATGTCCTACAGCTAAATGCCAGGAAATGCATAGTCATACCCTTCGAAGAACAAGGTTACCCCTAGCTACCATATAGGTGGCAATCCACTGAGCACAGAGGGGTTACCAGTGATCTGGGGGCACGGGTTGTTGTTAACCGCTCGTTAGACACACATGTGGCTAACATAGGTAGGTAGACCTTCCACATTGCCCACATCATCATGAAGGGATTCACATCTAGATCAGGGAGGTCATTGTCCCCTTGTACTCATCACTCATTAGACCTATGATTGGGTACAATGCCCCGCTCAGAATGTATCTGACCCAACACCTGCAGCAGCTGGAAAGGCACCAACAGTTCATCGACAAACAGATGCAGGGTCTCAGGTATATGTGTTATACTGACCAACTGAAAGAATTCCAGCTGTATACAGTTGCATACCACTTGCCCAGAGGTGACCCGTGCCTGGCATACAAGGCTATGTCGAACCCAGATCTGATGACTATGCTTCACGAAAGAAGTTAGATCCTCAGAACCACAAGGGCAGCTGACGACACCTTGACACTGTCATTAATCGAACGTGTTGTTGGGACAGATTCATCACCCAGACACTCACTATGCTGTGGAACAACATCCCAGTACATGTGAGGGCAAGCACCTCGCTGGCCTTGTGTTAGTATTTAGACATGGATGTCTGAATTGATTTATTTAAGTAACCTTCTAAATGAATATTTACATTAGCACATTGTGAATCTTTACATTTCGCTGGTCTATTTTACATTAGTCATAATCATACGGTTTATGTGTATATATTATGGTTCATTTATATTACTAGGTGTCTGCAGTTCTGTTAATATATTGGCACAATCCGTAGGACATATATATGTATCTTACACAGTCAGACATTTGGAAAACATTTTATGTTGGTTCATCTTTCATATATGTACATATATTTCTATTTTCCGATGAAGACTGTACCTTCAAGCAATGTCTGATGTCCTCACTGTGTGGAATCTGTAACCCAAGTAAGGTTTGTTTGCTTGTTTGCCTTTAAGGCATGTAATTAGTACCTAGCACATCTAATTTACTGACCAATTAAGGCTTTTAAATGTAGTAGGTTGGACTGCATTGTATGTATTCTGAATAAGTCTGCTTATGAAGCAGACAAAGTGGGCTCCAATAGACTATGGTGACTGCCTTTAATTCTTGGTGTGCTCTGAGTGGTCACTGACGGTCCCTACAGTACCTCGTCTTTGCTTTGGACTTCATCGGCTGGTTGTCTGTGTTTGTTGTATGGGGAATGTCAACTGTAGTCCCTATGTGTATTACTTGTGTAATGCCTTACTACGGCAGTGTAATTCCACCGGGTTAGCAGTTATGGGTGCCATCTTAGTCATACGCTTGTCCATCCATGTGAATTGCCTACTGGACACTGGTATAGGGCTGTACACATTCCACACCTACATTTAGCATTCTCCGGTGTATGGTTTGCATTATTAGCGGAGAGTAAGGCAGGTGCGACGCACATCCCTCCCACGGGCGGAGAAAGGATTGCCTGTGAAACAACACCGAGCACAGAGTCTACATACCCAGAATCCCTTGACTGCAACAATTGACAGTACCCATTACACATCCGTCATGTGTGCGGGACTGTGATGTGGACGCAGTTCTATGGACCTGGTACCCTGGGTATTTCTGTGCATCTGTGCTGCATTACATGGACAGCTATCAGCAACATTAAACACGCTTGCGGTGCATATGTGTACCTGTGACGACAATGAGTTCAGTTAGGTGATGAAATAAGGCGGCATTCCTGTCTTTAGACAAATTTTGGGTCCTACAATGGACACCACTGTGCATATGTAAAGTTTAGAGCTTGTCGGACTGTGTCCTTGTGAGCAGTGGGTTTCACTGATACTGTGTGTTCAGCAATCGCAGATGTCTGTTTGACTACCCATTCCACATGGTGCTACATAACCAGGTGATCTAGTACTGTGGACAAATGACATACATCCAAAGATGCTGGTTAGCAACTGCTTCATATAAACCGCAGACATCCCAATGGGACATATCCGCCACTGTATTTCCAATATAACACCACCGGAACATGTTGATTACCTATGTATTCATTTAACCATGTTGTCTTCATAGGTGGGAATGCCATAGTTTACAAATCCTACTTGACGTTGTGTGTGTGCCATTAGTATGTGTTCCACAGGTCGCACATCTGTTCCGCTGTACGGTAGCGGGTGCTCCTCATTCTGTTGCTGGCAGATTGAGTGCTGTGTACGCCGGTGTTGGCACGACGGTCCGACTTTGTATGTGGAATGTCAACTGTAGTCCCTATGTGTATTTCCTGTGTTATGCCTTACCGCTGCTGTGTAATTTACCCGGTTTGCGGTTGTGGGTGCCATCTTGGGCATACAGTTGTCCATCCATGACAATTGCCTACTGGACACTAGTATAGGGCTGTACACATTTCACACCTGCATTTAGCATTCTCCAGTGGATGGTTTGCATCATTAGCGGATAGTATGGCAGGTGCTACACACACATCCCTCCCACGGGCGGACAAAGGATTGCCTGCGAACAACACCGAGCACAGAGTCTACATACCCAGAATCCCTTGACTGCAACAATCGACAGTACCCATTACACATCCTTCATGTGTGCAGGACTGTGATGTGGACGCAGTTCTATGGACCCGGTACCCTGGGTATTTCTGTGCATCTGTGCTGCATTACATGGACAGCTATCATCAACATTAAACACGCTTGGTGCATATGTGCACCTGTGACGGCAATGAGTTCAGTGACGTATTGAAAGAAGACGTGAATCTGGTATGATGTCAATTTTTGGGTCCGACAATGGACACCACTGTGCATATTTAAAGTGTAGAGCTTGTCGGACTGTGTCCTTGTGAGCAGTGGGTTTCACTGATGCTGTGTGTTCAGCAATCGCGGATGTGTGCTTGACTACCCATACTGTGTAGTGCTACAGGAACCATGTCTTCCGACACCAGAACCCAATGCTATACATCCAATGTTGCAGGTTAACAACCACTTTCATACCATACCCAGAGGTCACGATTGGGAGGTATTGCCACTTTATTATCGGAACAACACCCCCAGACTGTGTACATCACGGGAACTTTAGGCCAGTCTTACCGCCATTTGCAATTGTAATTAGCAGACACGTGTCAATACATGTATGATAAGACATATTGTCATGCAGAAGTTGATCTATGTTATTTGGACATTGGCTTCTGCTTTTGGCATCCGCTGCTGTGAGTGTTGCCAGTTACCATACACATTGCTTGCTCAGAGGCAGACTACACAATTCTGCACACTACTGTGGTCTCCTTTAAGGACCCTGAGCCAGTGGTCGACAGTACGGCAGCCACTGCATCAATCACATTTGCCATCTACCAGTACCTACAGGACTGCATGAGCCAGTCATTCACTTACCCAACTGTGGTTCATTGTACCAATGCCAAGCATCCAGTGTGGTGTACCCCAGCCATACACAGGATGTACAACACGAGGAGGTGGCTACTACAAGGTGGAGCAGACACCTTGTGAGGTATGACACCCTTGGTCATCATATGTGTAGAGTTACACACTGTCATGAAATTGTCCAGGGCACATTCCACAGATATACCTACATGGACCTGGCTAACAATCATACCACCTTCAGTTGCTATGCTCGACACCTGGGAGCTCACTCCCACATATGCTCTGACTGGGTTCACATAGAGGTGGGGTTTACTCAACATACACACATTGCCAACATACAGGCTGACAAGTCCAGTGAGGACATCTCCACACCCTTCCCCACACATGAGGAGATGTGTGTACCAGTGGTTTGTGGTCACCAAATGTTCTGTGACACACAGGTGGGACATGGTCTCTCCAGGGTAGTGGACATAGCATCCATGAGACCAGCTGGTGACCCCGCTGTGTACTCCACTATCTCATTTATGAATTGGACCCACAGTTAGGACAGCTATTTCTTTGTAGCCTCACCTCAGGTAGGGTACCCAGGTTGTGTCACATGGCAACTGTAGTCCCACGTCACAAGGCCAATACCTCCACTGAGGCTGGTTATTACTGTCCCATTACCCTGAGGAGACCTATCTGCAAAGACATGGGGAGGGATCATACTGCGGCTCGTACATGACTGCATAGGGGACATACATACTTTGCATCACACACGGTTTGTCTTGTTCAGGAGCGGTTCATGCCTTTAAAGCATGGTTGACATTTTCGACAGTCGCCGAGGCCACTGATGGCGGTGTTGCAGTCCATACAGCCTACCTCAACCTGGCAAAGCCCTTCATCACATTACCCCCCTCAGGTATCGTTGATAAACCCATTGGCTGGGATGTGAACACGTACATCACAGAATGTGTTGTAAACTGTCTATGTGACACAACCCACACGGTCATAGTTGCTGGCAGCATGTCAGACCTACTGCCTGTCACAAGTGGTGTCCCATGGGGCCCTTCCATGTCTGCACTCCTGTCATACACCTACATTTTCACGGTACAGGCACACACAGGGGTGCTATGGGCAACAGTGTTTGTAGATGACTGCAAAACAGGTGCCATAGTGGGACAGACATCTGACACAGATATCCTTCGAGGGGCCTCCCAGGTATGCATATCTGCTGTCAGGGACATGTCCCACAGCTAAATGCGACGTAATGCAACATCATACCTGTGGAGAACTACTAGGTCACCCCTGTCCAGCATATAGGTGGCTGTCCACTCAGCACAGGGGTGATTACCAGGGATCAGGGGACAGTGTTTGACGGTCACCATTCATTCCACACACACGCTGCTATCGTGGTTGTGTGGGTCTTCTACATTGCCCACCTGTTGGTGCAGGGATTCACATCTACATCAGGCTAGGTCATTGTCTCCTTGTACCCATTACGTGTTACACCTATGATCTACTACATTGCCCCATTCAGACTGTATCTGACCATACACCTACAGCAGCTGGGAAGCCCACATAGGTTGATTGTTGTACAGATGCAGGATGACACCATTTTGTGTAATGCTGCCCCACTTGTAGGACCCCTGCCACATTACGGCACATACCTGCTGTTTAGTGTTGACCTGTGCCTGACATACGAGGCCATGTCAACCCATATGTCATGTGTATGCTTCACCTACTGTATCCGCATCCCTCAGAACCACTAGGGCAGGTGACATTTACCTTGTCACTGTCATTAATGGGATGTGTTTGAGTGACACATATATCACCCAGACACTCATTATGCTGTGGATCTACATCACAGTACATGTGAGACAGACATCCTTCCTAGCCTTGTTCGCAGGTATGTTGTCCATTGGATGGAGAATTGCAGGTATAGGCCAGGGATTACATCATTATCAGTGCTTGACGGAGATACAGCAATATCATGGGTATTTCATCTGAAGCACAGAAGGTTGGCAAAGTCATCCTAACTATGGTGTAGTATTATGGCTGGGCCTGGGACGATGGCCTACCCTGTACCTATGGACGGTGAACCTATATTCATAGTTTGTCACATGTACAATTGTCTATCCACTATACTCTTTCGCCACTGTATATTTCTGTGGCACATGATTGTCCTCTGTATTACATGCAGGTATGCTGTGTACGTTGCACATATGTCACCGTTGATGACAGTGTATCTGTGTCCCTAACACTGTGATACTGAGGACTACCACACATCCTTCACAGCATTACATGCATATGTCCATTCTATTCTTCTTTGGCCTATGGGGTGTTAAGGCAAACATTACTCAAGTCCCTGTTTGTGCATGCTTCATGTTGGTGTTTGACCAGGCTCCGTTGCAGTCATGTGTTGGACAGTAGTGTGTCTGTGTGTTTGCCATGTGTTTCTATTGCCGGTACATCTGTGGGAGGTGTAGTTGGCACATGTTCCTCTTTGCAGGGACACCCATCCTGGGGTTTGTGTCATGCATCTGCACTTGGCACGTGCCATATGTCCTGTACTATTCCCACAGTCGTGCATGCCTTCATGCACTACTACTGCGTGTTACTGGCTGTGTGTATGTGGTACACATGGACATTGTGATGGTTGGCTTGACCTATTCCCATGCTAGAACGTAAACATCTGTCAATTAAGTCTTTTAAATCAAACTGTAACACTCATTCGTATTTTCAAAATGACACTCATTAACACAGGAAGCTGGGATTAATAACATTTTACTACTGTGCAGCAGGAGGCAAAGGAGTATGCAGTAAAAGTTTAGACATTTGTTCAACTCTATACATGTTACATCTGTATGAGCATTCTGTATACTATCATCTTTTGCACACATTAATGATGTGGTCAGTCACAAGGCATTTACATTGCTAGAGTACAGAACATTGTATTCCTACAACAGTGCTCAGGTAATGCTTATTACATGTTTTCCCATGAGGATAGCCCAACCTTGCGAGCCACATATTCACTTAGACTGTACTTCGGAAAATTCTGCTCTGTCACGGTTCCAACACTGTTCATATCCAGTCCTCACTCCGTGTCCTACTAGGTTCCTGTGTCTGTCTGCTGAGCAGCTGTACTCTGTGTTAGAGCTCACAAGCCTATCCTCCTCAGTGGAAGGATGACAGATATACCTGTACATACATGTATTATTCTGTAACCGAGCAGATGAGTAATGCTGACTGACATACACCTGCTGCACTGGTTACTGCTAGGGTCAGGGTTCAATCACACTGCAGCTACACTACAAGCAATTACATGCATGAGAAGCTGTACTGCCATATTGTCAGGTAGAATAATATGCATTATACACTATTTGCTTCTAAAGTTGCACGTCATATATATGTTTAAATATGTATTTTGCTAACATTCTCCCTCCTTTGATTGCTTCTACTCTATCCAGAAACATATACAACATTATTTCATTCCCTAGCCTCTTCCTCTGTGGAACGCTTAACTAGGCAAGTAATTTGTTGTACATTGCAAGTAGGATTGCATTTTCTATTGACAAATACCACTACAGGTCTTGATACATAGTCTCGGGTACAGGTATGTCGCCAGAGTCCCTGACTAATACTTACATGCACAGTATCCCGCACTAGACACATGCTCCCAATATGAGCAGAACAACACAAATGGCAATCATGATATTCAGTATGACTGACCCCATCCACCCAATGGTTTGTGGAAATGGTTCGTCAGTGGGTTTGGGCCTGGTTCCGCCATGGATGACACCTGCTATATTACCTCTAGGTGGGCGTTGCTTTTGGTCTCTTCATGTGGTAGTTGGACACGGTGATCTTCTTCAGTAAGCCAAGACGCACAATTCTCAGCGCCACGGTGCAGTCGTGCGCTATTACATTTTGTGACACAACAGTTCTCATTGCATCCAGTTCATCAGTCACATGTTCAAGAGCGGAAAGTCACATTCATCCTTCCTCCGACAGGTTTTGATAACTTCCTCTGTTCCCTGATTGATTTCACTACTCCAGAAGCTGGGAGTGTTCCAGCCCAGGTTGTGACGCTGTCACTCAAGTCCATATGAATCGATATTCCTTTATCTCTTGCAGAAGACTGGAATGTCAGAACAGCTTCCATTTCACCCACTGGATTAGTAGGTTTCTCGACTGTGTTCCCAGTTCTTCGAGCTATATGTGTTATAGTTCATTTCGCACCCACAGGCAATTGTACAGTATGTCATGTGACTGGAGCCAGATAACCCAAATAACAACTGCCGGACCAATTCCCAGGTAACCATTGATATGCTTATTTCCCACAAACAACATAACAATATTCTACTTTACTACTGATGCGGGTTACCTCTGCATGTAACATATTCCTGTCTCTAACAGAGGACTGTTTATACAATTCAGGATGTTTCTGCACATCCTTCAACATTGTTCTCATGATGTTTCAATACAAATTAGGAATGGTGCTACAAGTAGTACTGTGATCTTTGGCTGTTATATGACATTCGTAAGACACAGTTATGTTACAAATACTCCCAACAACTGAAACTGTATCATGTTTATGATAACATACAATTCCTTTTTGTGTAACAGGTAAGTACATTGCCACGTTGTCCTGTGATCTCACAGAACCTGTATCAAAGTGTAGATATTCACAAGTCTCAATCTATCCCCAAGGGGACAACATGCATCGGAAGTCCTCCATATGATGTAGGTATGGCAGTACAAACACAGCAATTTAAAGTGTTCCTAGTCTCTATATGCACACGCGTCATGCCTAGGTATCTGTTGAAGTGTGGAAGACACTCTGTGGCCAGTTCATCACGTATCAGTATTTGTATCCGTGTAGTTATATGCAGGTAAGGTCCCAGAAAATGTAAAGTAAACACAAACATGGTTAATAGGTGTATAATCATTAGGACAGCAAACATAAATGTCTTTGGGGTTGCTTTGTATTGTTATACAGTCTTGGCCGGGTGATTCAGGCTCTTTGGTATATCAGCTACAAGATGTCAATCAGACTTGATATCCTTTACCGGTTTTAGAAATGTGAGGTGGACCCAGGACGACCTCTCTGCAAACTTTACTGCGGTAGGCGTTGCCAACAGTACCCGGTACAGACCTTCGCAATGTCCACTTGGCAATAATGTTCTTTGGATAACAGTGACATACACACAGGATACTGGTGTCAGCCATGTGTCCGTCTTTGTTTGCTCTTATCTGTAACAGACTTTAACTGAAGAACAGTGTTACTAGTTAACTATCCTCTCATGTCACCTGCTACTGAGTCATCGACCTCCGGCTCTGCAGGCATGACAGCTTTCCACTCTGGCACATGATATGCCATTCCACATACTACTTCGAAGTGGGTGCAGCACTTTACATTTGGAACTGTTGTCATGCTCAGCAATGCTAGAGGTAGACAGCACATGTAACTCGTCTGGATGTCACCCACCAACCTCCTCTACTTATTTCTCGGGATCCCATTCTACGGCACCAGCAGTCGTGCTGAGTGTGGGTTGTACATGCAATTTACATTCATGGTAATACGAAGTAATCCCCCCAGGTTGCGTGATTGTCTGGTTCACTACATGTGTTCTATTGTCACTGTAGCTTCTTTACAGCATGCCAGATCTAGGGATACTTTATTTTACTGGCACCTTTGCCACTGCTGCTGCATCCGGATTAATGGTTGGGAATGCTTCTACCCATTTTGATTATATATATGTGTAATCGCTAAACAGTATTTGTTCCCTTCACATTTATGCAGATGTATGAACTCCATACAAATAGTACGGAACGGTTATGGTGGTGTAGGTAAACTCACTCCCTTCGGTTTAAATACTCCCTGTGCATGATATCTACTGCAAACGTGACACGCTGCTTATGAGGTTTGTATGTGGTTCGTAATTCCGTATGTTAGGGGTATTCTGTTAACCGAATGTACCATCCCCCCTGTTGACACATGTCTCTACCCATGGCTCCACAAAGCCGCATATCTGAATACATTAGACGTTAATATTGGCTTTCTCACTGTGGATATGTGCAGTCCGTGTTCAAGGATTGCTCCTCGTCATAACCACGCCGGCTTTTCTGCTTTCGTAGTTGCTGTTTGCATTGTTTGTACAGTTTCTACATCTAAACTGTCTGAGGTTTGTCATTCCTCATTCACACAAACACTTTCCAACTGTGAGGCTGCTTGTTTTGCAGGTGCATGAGCTCATGCCTTACCTTTCCTACTGTTATCCTGTTGCTTTCTATGCCCTGCACATTTACAATTACCTACTTCAGTGGGTAACTGCATGGAGTCTAATGCATTCAAGATCGAATGCGCATGATTAATCGGTTTACCGGTGGATGTTATCATTCCCCTATTCTTCCACTGCTGCTCATAAACATGCACTGCACAGACAACAGACTGACTATCGGGACATATGTCCACACATCAGTTTTCCGCTACAGTACAAGCACGTGTTAAAGCTATCTATTCTGCTGCTTGAGCAGACACGTTATGCTGCAGGGTTTGGCCATCTACAATGTCATTATCAATAACTACTGCATAACCTACTTGATTCGTTCCTGTAGGACTCTGTCTACATGATCCGTACACATTAACTGTCACCTCTGCATCATCTAAGGGTATATCAGTGATATCATGTCTGTGTGTAGTTATTTAATCCATTTCGTATAGGCAACTGTGTGGTGTGCCATACACAGGTGTCAGACGTGACGTTGATAGGTTTCATGTTGTACAACGTTCAATCACCATATGAGGTTGACACAGTGGTATGGTCAAACATGACAAATGTCTAGCACGGGTCAGGAATGCTATCTTCTCTTGCAGCAGACTGATCGCAACTGCATGAGACATTCTCACAGTGAGAGGGTGGTCTAGTAACATTACGGCCGGGCCTGTACTGCCATGGGTGCTACAACAACTGCCTGTACACAATGTGGCACTGACCATGCCACAGTGTCCAACTGCAATGAGTAGTCAGCTATGTAGCGTTGCTTACTTCCCTGCTGTTGCATCAAGACTGACGTCATATATCTCCACTTACAATCTACGGTCTGACAACATGTGTTATGATTATTCACGAGACCTACTACAGCTGTTGAGGCTATCAATCGTTCTAGTCTGCAGAACGCTGTTTCTGCTACTGTAATCCAGTGTAGTATGTGTTGTGCTGCCATAGGTGTATTAAAGGTTAAGGCAAACAATACAGCGGATTCCACAGCATTGTTGGGTATCCAGATTTGACAAATGTTAGTCGGCCCAGACAGGACATCATTCCCTTCTTGTTAGTTGGCTTGGGTGCTTATTATATTGCTACCTTCCTATCGTGATGTGATGTTCTACCCTACTTGGATACCAGATATGCCAGGTAATTGACCTGTATTCTCTGTAGTTGCAATTTATGCTTGCTTACTTTATGTCCCTGTTCTGCTGATTATCTCAATAATGCTATTGTATCTTCCATACATTGCTGCTGGGTAGGGGCCGCAAGCAGAATATCATCCAAATAAAGTAGAACTTGACTGGCTCCAGGTGGAGTTAACACCGGAATGTAGCTAGCCATCCCCTGTGAGAATATCGTTGTACTTTCACAGTATCCCTGCGATAGCCGGGTATGGCTGTATCTGTCACCCTGACTGTACATGCAAAGCAATACGGACTATGTGGATGTATAGGTATTGCAAAGTAAGCATAGCTTATATGTACCACGGTAAGATACTTCTGTGGCATGTTCATAGCATGGAATATAGTGTGTGGGTCTGGCACCAACACTACCCTACGTATTCTTACATGATTTACAGCTTGTACATACTGTACCATCCGCCATTCCCCTTTTGGTTTCCGATCAGGAGATACAGGGGTATTGCATGGTGAATAGCGATTACTTTGTGGATGGGGAATTCCCTCTATGACTTTACAGATATCTTCTGGTGTCCACGGTCTATACGCTACGGGGGTTGGGTCCTGGCCTTCCTGTCCTGCATGAGGGTTCCGTACTTCAATTAATTGACAGATATCCTCACTCTGTTTTAGTACTGTGTTCTTACTCGGGTGTCCCTAGGTATGTTACGTGTTCGGGATGTGGTTTCAATAGCTTCTGTTACATTTGTTCGTTGTGCTACCTCTGTTGCCACAGGATAACATGTGGGGACTAGCCTGCCCTCCCGCTTAATATCCTGGATGTGGTATCGGAGGTGGTAGCTGGTTGTGGGGGCTATCGGTACTACTGTATTATGATCTTCTCTGTGTACGTATGATGCTTAGGCATTTGTAGTGTTCTGTTCGCTTCGCTACACTACCTCAGTCCACCGATGTGCATGACGGATACCCAATTGTCGCTGTTTTGTCGCCTGCACATCTTAGGGCTGCCACCTTTTCAAATGCACAATGTGGGACATTAGTGTTCGGAACGTGTAATTTTCCTGGAAAATGCATACCCACGGCCAGTACATAGGACAGGAATTCACGTTTTGCCAGGAGAGCGACCAATTGTTGTAGCATTTCAGTTGCTTATTCTGTTTATTATTATATTTTGCTGTTCCACATACAAATTTACTGTTGTATGCTACCATTTTGATAGATATCTGGGAAATGTTTGTCCTGAGATATCAGGACATTTGCCATTTGTTCGGTTTGTTTACAGGACACGGCTGGCCAAAGAGGGACTGTCCCTCTCAGGGTGGAACAGGTGTTTACCCTGGAACATGTGCATCAAATTTTCAGGGATTACAATGTTTCAGTAACGATATTTTGTGTAATATACCATCAATGTCATATTTATTACCCCATTTTGCTGCGTAACTCACATTATGTGCTCTCTGCGATTGCATATTCTTCACGTCACCCGTCAAACGCGGATCACATGATCTGTTTCTTCAATAATCTCCCATATCCTCTACACGACTGCTACGTACCCTTCTGTCATACCACGTGGTGTCTCCTTCCCTGTATCCACTGTAATGTCTACAATCACTATTTACTCTGCTGTGTGTTCCCTGACCTATGTTCAGATTTAACAGTATGTGGGTAGGTCTTCGACCGCTATCACTACTGTTAACAGAAACACAATGTAGTCTGGTCCCTGATCTACAATAGAGACAGAAAGGCAAACACTCCTTACCTGGGCCTCCTGTTTAAGGCTGCACGTTTTCTTCTTGGGATCCAGTTTCCCGCTTTTCAGCCACAGATCAGACAGTAAACAGCCTCTTTACACACAACAATTCAGTCGGAGGTCTTTTCATTCAAGAAGAACCATTTATGCATATTCTCCAGCGTACATGTCTAACCAGCCATGCACTCTGACCTGTAGCTTACCAAGGGAATCCGGATTACAAGGATCACAATGTGAAATAAGTTGTTAAAACCAGACTGTAGTTATCAGTAGGCTTTTCTAAGTGACAGCCAATAACACAGGAGGCTCGGGTTCAGAAAGTTTTAGTAGTGTACACAGGCAGGCTAAATAATATACAGTCCAAGTATGTGAGTTTTGTCTGACTCTATACAGTAAGCAGTTTCTTTATATAGTGTTTACAATCAGCTTTTGCCCACCTTACTGACGTGGTCGGTCACAGGGCATTTCCATCACTATGGTCCGCAATAGTCTATACATACGTGGGTGCTGGGGTCGTGCTTTTAAAATGTTTTCCCATGGGAATAACACAGCCTTGCAAGGCACCTTGTACATTACAGTGTCCTTCTGTGATTGTAGCTGTTTCAAGGACCCTAGACTGTTACGATACAGTGGACAGTTAATTTCTTAATACGTTGCTTTGTCTCTCTGGTAAGGAGTTGTACTGTTATCTTCGATAGAGCTCACAAGGCCATCCTCCTCTGGGGAAGGAGTGCTGTTATGCATGTACATACATTTATTGTTCTGTAACCCAGCAAATAATTAATGCTGACAGACATGAGCCTGCTGTACTGCTTACTGCCAGGTTCAGAATTCCATCACACTACAGCTTAGCTTCACCAATTGCATGCAGGCTTAGTTCTACTGCCATATTGTACGGTACAATTCAATGCATTATATAGTATTTCGAGTCTAGACTGGAACTTCATATGTGTTTCTATATATTTTTCGAACAACATCCATCCGGCCATATGCATGTTGTTCCGTCCTTTACCTTGACCGTGTGTATTTGTCCATCCAGCAACGCTACTCTCCACATGTGATGTCCCAGCTTCCCCTTCTTTGCCTGTAGCACCCTGTTAGGACGTCCTGTTTGGTAGGCACCTGTTCCACTATATGTGATCGACTTCACTGCATAGATAATCATCGATGCGGTGGTCCAACGACCCGACTTGTCCACATGTGTACAGTTATGTGCACTGTGTCGTATGCAAACCTATATGGTTTGGACGGGTACATACTACATGCGGGATGTACACATTCTGCTGACACATTCACATGCAGCCATTTACATATCTGTACCTGCGGTGGGTTGGTGACATGTAGGGTACGTATTTGCCCGCGTGGCATTGCCTAACACAAACATCTTACCAAATTTCAGGAATGCACATTGTGTGTGGTTGTATAGCTGCACACGGATGCTAGCAGGTTTGGGTGCAGAGGTATACATGGGTGGGACTGACATGTACAATGAGGCTATTGTGTAGTACATCCGAATGCATGGGTTCTGCTTCTGGATATTACACTTCATCATACGCCATCCAGTGTATGCAACAGAGACGTTGCTGGGTGTGGGATATGTTGCTATGCACATGTTTGCCTGTGTTTGAGGTATCTTGCTTCCTTACTGTTGTTATGTCAACACAGCTACCCGGCTATGTACTCTCACTACTGCTTGTGACCATTATGGTTGGCACCTTTTCCAATGCCCATAGTGGGGCATGTTATGTGGAAACTTCGAATTTGCAGGACTACACATACCCACGGCTAGTGCAGTTGACAGAACTTCACTTGTTTGCCATACTATAAGCTTATTCTGTAAGCATTTGGGTTCCTTATTTATTTTCTTATGCCATGTCTGTGTTTCATATAGTAATGTATATGTTTTATGCTACTATTACATGTATACTGCGTAAATTTTCTTGGCAGGGGATCGGAGGTCATTTTCCATTTTTCTGATTGTTGCAGGGACACAACTGTCCAATCAGGGACTGTCCATGGCACATTGGGACAGCAGGTAACCCTGGTGACCATGCCCATGTCGCTACTGGGGTTTCCACCTTTTCCAGTTTCCGATCTGGGATATTTCCGGGACTCACATCTGACTTTACAGGCCGACACATACACACGGTCACTATATAGCATAGAACTTCACTTGTTTGCCTAAATATAAGCTTATTGTTGTGGCGATTTGCTTGCTTATTCTGTTTCTTGTGTCATTTAGGTATTTCTGTTACAGAAATAACCAATTCATGCTACCATTACATTAAATACGGGATATCATTGTGTCCTACAATTGTAGCACATCAGCCATTTCTAATACGTTTTTTCGGGACACAACTGGCCATAGAGAGACTGCCCCAACCAAAGTGGGACAGGTGGTGACCTTAATCGCTGCTCCTATGTCAGTGCGGCGTGCTGACATGCGGCTGTACACCTTCTCTGAGTGTAAACACTGACGGTGCATTGCGGGACGAACGCGGTCTTATGCGTATCCTTTGCTCCTTGGACGGGTACACTTATGCCTTCGTGGCTTGTATTTGCTTCTCCGTTAATTTGGGACGGGTACTATGTTGCATACTGTACGTGCGTTTCATTCTGCACGGGACCTGGCTGCTGCCATTACTATTGTGGGCGGACCGTGGCTGTCAGCACATTAGGTTGCTCACCTCATGCCGGCTTAGACACGCCTCCAGACGCATCCTACCTGGGCTCGCTCACGTACACTACGCACGTGTCTGTGATTCCGGTGCACTCTCATTAATATGTATATGGCGCTACTGCGCCGGCTATTCACTGCACCGCCGGCGCAAGCCTTACGCCGGTCTTGCGCCGAGCTTCATGAATCCTGGGGTTGATTTTTAACTTTGTTTCTGAACTTGATGTTTTAACTTTTAATAACAATAATTCAAAGGCATTACTAAGCTGTATCAAATATTAAGATTATTTTCTAAATTCATTCCCTGGGGATATAATGTATGAAAATTAATAATCATTTGACTTTCCAGTTTGTTCAACTGATGTTTAAAATTACCACTGAAAGACGTGGGGCGTGCAAGAATGCTGAAAAATAAAGTATCTTCCAACCCTTTGTGTTTTGACAAGAAGTACATAGTCACTGGACTTTCAAGTATTTTCCTTCTCACATCACTTAGATGTTCCATGATGCACACCTTAACCTTCCTCGTGGTTTCACCAATATACCAAAAAATAGGGTCACAATTGCACCCTATAATATAAGTCACACCACAACTATCACAGTTGTAATATTCATTTGCCCTATAAAGTCTGCCATTAATCTTAGTACCATTGAAGTTTTTGACCCTATGACAAACTAAACATTTTCCGTCCCATTATGATCCTACTCTCTTCCCCATGGCATAAAAATATCTAGATTTTGAATCTTTTTTCGTTTAATAATTATTTTATATTACAATATCTGCCATAGGAAAAAGTTATATGCTTTGGAAACAAACATCCAATGGAAGTGTCATGAATCACTATTTCCCAAGCTTGCCTAACTATGTTCTCCAAAATAGGTGAAAAATTGGAATATCTAGCAACAAAATGTAACCTTTCTCCCGTCCTTTCATACTGCTCAATGTTTCCAATTCCACTGCCATGTGAATAGCATTCATTCTTACCACTCATAACACCGGTGTTCATGACTTTGTTTCTAGCCTTTACCAGTATATGTTCACATACCCTCTCTTCTGTAACCTGGTGAATGTATCTTCCAAATTCTTTTCCTTTAAATTTGAAGTGTTAGTAAAAATTCTCTTAAATTCACCATAAGGCAGTGAACTAATCAAATGAGGAGGATGCATACTGGTTGCATATAAGAAATTGTTAACTGCAGTGGGCTTCCTGTAAGGCTTATGTTGTACCCTTTTTGTTCCATCAACATAAAAAGTGACACCCAAAAATGAAATGCTATCCCCACCAATTTCCCAAGTGAATTTCAACTCATGTGAATTATTGTTTAAGAGTCCCATAAAATTTACAAATTCTGCCTTTTCTCCTCTACATATAAATAGTAAATCATCTATATACCTCTTGTAGTATACTTCACTTCTCATAATGTAATCCTGTCATAACATAAACTGATTTCCAAATTCTCCCATATAGACTATGACATACAAAGGGGCAAAAGCTGCCCCCATCACAGTACCCCTAGTTTGCAGGAAGAATTTGTTTTTCCATGTAAAATTATTGTGTGTAAGACAATATTCAAGCAAGTTCAAAGGAAATGTATAATGTGGCCCTTCACCCAGTTTTTTGGCCATTGCTGCCATACCCCATCTAGTGTTAATGTTAGAATATAATGCATTAACATGTACTGTTGCCCAGAAGTAGTCATCTTCCCATTTCAAATTTAGCAGTTCCTAACAAACTTGTTGGTTGCTCTTAACATGTGATGGAATTGTGGCCAACTGTTTTTTAAAGTGAAAATCCAAAAATATATTAACATTTTCAAGAAAAGAGCCCACCCCAGAAATAATAGGTCTTCCTGTACAAATGTAATTCCTTTTTTATACAAATAAATATCTATAAATGCATAAATAAAAAATATATCTTATGCAAAATTATGTACATCCATATCAAATATTCCCACATTTAAATACATTAAATTTTAATATATCATGAATTAATGCACATATTATATATAAATTCTTAACTGGGAAGCTATAAATGTTCCAGTAGAAGGCGAAAAGCCGAGGTACCAGAACGGTTGTAATAAAGAACTATATGTCCTGATAGTGGATTTCCTTGCCTTTCTTTCAAGATATTGCTTCATCTAGTGGGGGGTCAGAATGAACTGGTCCAGGGCATTGGATATGATGAATTCCAGGAAGCGTTGGGCCAGTGTACTGATGCTTGAGTAGTTTTCCTAGTTGATGGAGGGGTAGTTGAAGTCTCCCAGTATGAGAGTGTTGGGTTGGACCTTGATAGATTCCAGGGTGCTTAGGAATGTAGAATGAGAGTCTAGGGACATGGTTGGGGAACTATAGCAGGTTATGACCTGGATCGTCATCTTACCCAATGTCAGTTGTACCTGAAGTATCTCAGATGCATTATGCTGGTCTACTAGTCTGGAGGTGTGCATATCTTTTATGAATATGGAGACACCACAGCCTTTGGACCTTCGGTCCATGTTTTGGAGCCGAAAGGTGTGGAAGGAGTTATAGCCTGGTAGTGCAGGGGTGCTTTCTGCTGCCTTGAACCAGGTCTCCATTACAGCACACATGTCAATGTTCTCCATTTTGAGGAGTGCTTCGAGCGAGTGCATCTTGAGATTTAGACTTCTAGGATTGAGCAGCATGACCCTCAGATTGCATTTGTTTATGGCTGTTACGGTGGTAATTTGGTCTTTGGAACACCTCCTAAAAAGGCACTTTAATGGTAGCAAGAGTCTTAGCCAGTACCCGGAAGCCCAGGGGTGACAGATGCAGGCCATCTCTGGCAAAACATTGAGATCTGTCAATCATGTCATTCCAAACATGCAAATACTGGCTCTCCTTAGTATGACACCAGAAACGTAGCCAATTGTTGAATTCAATTATCTTTTGTTTGTACTGCGGTATCATTCTGGGTGATGGTAGGATACTGCACAGGGTTAGGGTCATACCTACCTGGGCCACATAATCCGAGAGTTCCACCATGTCTCTTTTCATGTAGTGCAGGGAGATGCGTCTCAGGTCATTCACATCCACATGGATAATGACCGAGTCATACTTGTACTTGTTGTGGAGTGACTTAAGTGTGCATGTTATGTGTCAGATTCGTGTTTTGCTTTCTAATTTTATTAGGCAGTGTCAGACAGCCATTAGTAATATTTTGTGGTTTGTTAATGTCCACCAAATAAGTCATAAATGCCTGGTGATACATTAAAAGAAAGTTGTTTTTGTGATAATTTGTATTCATCTGAAGTAACTGTTTTAGGTTGGCATTATTCTGGTGCAAGGTCACCATTACCACCTATCTGTGTAATGATAGACTTTGTTCTTTATGACCTTTCTGTCCAACATACAGCTTATAGACTGTCTTTCAAACAATGCAATCTAGATGTGCTGGAACTCAGGTGAAGCTCGCTTGCATGCATCCTCTTGAGTTAAGCTGCGGTTACTTTATGTTCATACACATAGAGCAGTCAGTTAACTATGCAGGAGAAGAAAGACGCTTTTTAATGGGCGAATTGGGTCAAAGCTGGAAATTTGTTTGTTACAGATGTTTGGGATACTTTTGCAAAAGTATGATGGTGGAAATATTTGCAAATTATAACTAATATAGGATCTGTGATGAAGCATGCTTCAGATAGTGTTTGGCTTCTTAAGATCCTGACGTATGAAACTTTAATAAGATCCTTATATCGATGCCTAAACTGTAGCTGAAATTAAGTAGGGAAAGTTTTTATATGCAAATGATAAGCAACAAGCAATGTCAGACATGTTTAGCCATAGTTAATGAAAGTAAACTTCCCACCCTGTCTAATTTGTCTTTGCTAAGCTTCCACATTGCTAGCAGCTCATACTGTGCAACTTGAAGCTGTGTGGAGTTACTTGAGATATAAGGTGCTGGCAATGCTGTGTAGACACTGCTGATCACTTACAACTTATCTGATCATGGCTACAAGGGCAACCTTTGTGGACCAAGCTAGGGTGATTAGCAGTATGAGATCCACTACACAATGTTATCTCCCAGATATTCATTATCTTGCATTTTGCTTAGCCTGTCTTCATTCACAACATGCGCAGTTATCTGTGGCAATTTACTTCTGGAGTCAAAATCTTTTTCTAATAGTGTTTGCTTTAACCTTTCAACAGTGGAAGTAAATCCCAACATTCTCGGTAAACATTTCCATGTGCTGAGTTATAAACTGCAAAGATGGTAATATACCCAACTGAATAAGCCATTATGGGAAAAATGTTGAGTTACACATGTTAATGTCTTAGCTAAGGATGGAGCATAGAAATATAGAAACACCCTAGGCAAGTTTTGATGAGGACCATACGATGCCTAGCCATATATACCTTTAAGAAGACAAACTTAAAAGTCCTTGGTGTAAATTTGTGTCTTCCCATTCAGTCATCAAGACTAGCCTTAAAGGTAGCCAAACTACTACTTTGTTTGACTGTAATTGGTACTTATTCCATAGCTAGGAAGTCATTGAGTTAGGAAACTATTCCTCCAGTGAGTCTTGTTTATTTGTTGAGAGTAGGTTTAGGTCCTCAGTGCAGTTGTTTGCAGAGCCACTGGTTTCACGAAAAAGTAGGACACCTAATTGGACTGGGTCTTTCCTGGCTCAAAAAGTGAGACAACAGTCACCTCTCAGCATCCTGTAGGTTACTGAATATGAGATTGTGCTGATTTATCAGAGAAATTATAGGATTTAGTACCATTAACATTGTTGGTTAGAAGTCTTGTGGCATTTCTAGTTGAGTGATATGCTTGGATTTGTAGATAAAAGGGGGCATTGTATTCGATGATGTTTCTGATAAGGGAAGACTACAGTTGTAGGATAACATTTTGGATCTTGAATTTATGGGCCAGATTGAAGGATTTCTTGCTAGTGGTGGCAACATGATGACCCAATTAGAAAGAGCTATCTACATAAGTATCTAGGTTTAAAGCTTAATATTTTTTGACATATGTTTTAGGTTTCTGTATTAGTTTCTGCTTTCTGCATTTCCATATTGTTCTTTATTTATGTTTTATATTACCATTAACCATTGCAATTGTTTAAATTAAGGAAGTGCAGTTGATACTGCCAAATGCCTTCTAGATGCTAAAATTCATGACGGCCATTTTTAACTGCATATATTTCATCACTGAATAACACAGTAGCTCTCAATGTGTCTTTGGAAGCAGAGCTAATGTAGCAGATGCCAAATTGCATCAGTGTTCATTCAGGCCTTTTCATCTCACCATTCTGTTTCCCTCAAATCACATTGTCTGTAACGTAAAAATGCATAATGTTCATTTTAAAGGGGCAATACTGTAAATTTTTAAAGAGTCATTTACAATCAGTATAGGCAATCATATTGCCTTATGGTTGTTTCATTTGTCCTCTCACAAGGCACTAATAAAGTGGATTGGTAGAAGGTAGGGTAACAAATCATCTTTGTAGAAAGTGACTCCAGGTTCGGGCATCAAAATGATACTGATTCCTTGGACTGCAATTGATTCTTTCCCTCACTGCTCCCAAGTGAAATATTTTAGGCTCAACTCAGTTATAAAACATATAGCAAGAAGGTAATCAGTATGCAAAGACATTGTTTAAGCAAATAGCAGCCATTCTGAAGATTTGGCAAACATCAGTCACTTAGGCATTTGGAAGATCTTTCATAGAGAAAAAATGTAGAACTAAAATTCATTGTGAAGAATCAGGAGGAGTGAGGGAAAATAAAAAATAATCATGGAATCATTCAAATTAATGGTGATCCGTTGTTGTTTTCATTCATAACCCTCAAGCAACTGTTCATTCTAGCTGTGCCATTTATTTATTTTGCACCCAATGCTTTCTTTTAAACACTAACTAGCAATCTGCACCTTTAAAGGAGGATTGCAATGTCTAAGTAGTCAATAAATAAAACAGACACCACGCCCATGGCCTAAACTCAGTGAGGTGTGCCTGAATGGAGACAGACAGAAGTATTTAGAATGTGTACCGCAGGACATGTAACACGGCACCCAGCTCATTAGTATTTATATGGCTGTATACCTTAAACAGAACACTCCAGTATACATATAGTTTAATAGGTGTTTACTAGCCTAATGACCACAAGAGCCTTTCTAATCCTAGCCATGCATCCCAAATATATGACAAGTTATGATACTCTTGATAAGTGTAAGCATGGGCCTGGGAGATGAACCATTTCCAGTTTACCTGTGCCCATTAGAGACATAGGTGCCAAATCAGGGATGAATTCCAGTTTTCCATCAAATTGTCCAAGTTGCACTTGAATTGGTTTGGGGAGGAACTCTGCTTCACATAGATGGGGAGCCTGTTCCATAGATGGGATAGTCTCTGGGATATGTACCTATCTATCCAGAAAATCCTATTTATATCACTGGCTAAGTTTAAGTCTTTAGAACAGGTAATTCTGGTGCTGTTTGTTTTGTGGATATGCAGGAAGCCCATCAGACTGGGGTCTGACAATGTCCTGCATGCCAGGCATAGATCTCCCATCAAAAGCCTGTAGGAGACAATACAGGGATAGGACCTTGAGGCAGTCTGCATAGGGCATTTTACTTATTGCCTGTATTCTTTTAGTGAGGAACTTTTGTGGACATTCCAGTTGCTGGAAATGCCTGGTTAGGTACACACCAAAGGAGGCATGATACGTCTGATGAATTCCGAATTCAGTGGGACAATGACTTTCTTGGACTTAGATGCCATACCTTTGTTTATAAGTTGTGCAAAACAGAATGATTTCCTCACCACTGTAGACATGTGATGATGAAAGTCTTGATTACTATCTATGTGTGTCCCTATGTATGACACTGTAATGCAATAATGTGTGATATTGATGCATGTAATGTATGGCAATGTAATGCAGTAATCTGTGGTACTAGTGAATGTATTTCTATAAGTATTCAATATGTAAAATTTCTATTTTCTGTTGGAGCTTTTCTCCTCAGGCCTCCGCTAAAATGGGAATTTGTAGCCCAGTCGGACAAACCCAGTCAACAAACATAAAATAAATAAATAAATAAGTCCCTGACTACTGGGTGAACTCTGAGAGACGTGTTGTCAATATGATAGTTACCAGGGATGGATGACTTCCCAAAGGATACTATTATGCATTTCTTGGCATTTAGTTTTAGTCTATGGCTTTGACACCAGTTGTTTGTCTCTGTCAGCCCCTCCTGGAGAACATTTGTGTCAGTGTGAGATTCAATGACAGCTCCTAATTTGAAATTGGCTACAAATTTAGTCTTCCAGAGACCATTAACACTGACCTTGACTTCTGAGAAGTAAATGCCAAAAAAATAAACACCTGTCCTCTACTTCAAACCCATGAACATTGCACCTGTAGAGTGCTGCATTAACCTGCCATGTCACACAGTTGTTATGTATGAGGTACCATTCATTATATTACACAGATCATATAAAATTAACCTTAGCCCTGAACTAAACATGTTATGTGCTAGTGGACTATTTACATCAAAAATAAACTTACTGCATGTGCTCAAAACACATTTTAAATAAATGAAGCTTTTCAGTCATTAAAATCATTTTAAGTCTTGAACAGTCTATATATATATTTGTTGATGATTAGAGATATAACTTGGGGAATCTTTCTCTCTGTCAGCAACTGGAGATGCAACCTGAGAAATTTGCAATTCTTTGAATTCAGCTTTCCATCTTCTCCACAAACCAAATAAGGCCTGTTTTAGAAAACGCTCAATTTCCAGGATGTAGATATGTAGATCACAGCATGTGTATGTACCTTTAAGAAGCATTTCCAGATCTAAGCATGTGCATACAAATACTGAGCAAATGCAGGCAGCAGTGCCATTTTGAGAGAACACCCAGAGTGTTGACATGTATGAGTGTGATAGTCAGTCTGTTTATACGTTTATTTAAGTTACAAAGCCTCATTTCTGATGTGTTTGTGCGTAATAAAGCTGCTTAAATGAATCCATGAATGTTCGTCTGTTTTATCCTGACCAGACACGCGACATGGTGTCAGAACTGGGATCAGAAGAACAACTTCTTCAAGCCATGAGGTGCAGAGGTGAAGGTGAGGGCAGATTTAGCAGGTTGAGTGAAACAGAGATTGAACACAGAAAAAAAGGGCCAGAAATGAGCTAAAGGTAAAGAAAGCTGCACAAATGATTTATTTGGCAAAGAAAATGAAACAGTGCATTTATAATGCACAAAACACATTATTAATCAAACAAGTAGCACAAAAATGTATTAAGCAAACAAAATGCACAAATCACATTATTAATTAAACAAAATATTCAAAACCATGATATTTGTTAAAACTAGCAGAGATATTCATATGGGGCTCAGAATTACCTTTGTTTTGCATAATGAGCATGTTTACGGTAAAATGGGCACAAGAAAATTATAATGAGCATGAAAAGAGGTTAAAAGGGCATAACAAGTACAATAAAAGGCAAAATAAGCTTAAAGAACAAGGCAAGTACATGTTTTAGTAAAAGACTGTGTTTTGGGCATAAACTACAGTGCAGTCAGAGTATTGCCATTTCAAACAATTTCTTGTGCTGTGTGCATTTATTCAAAGAGTGCTTTCATTTCAGAGTGTTTTTATACTGTACAGAGTAATTTTGCAAAGTACAGCCATTTTGAAAGGTTCTTGTGCTGTGTACAGTTTATTTGCAAAGTGCATTCATTTTGAAGTGTTTCTTACTCTGAGATTTTTCCACTGTGTAGTTTATTTCCAAATTACAGTCATTTCAAAGTATTTCTTACACTGATAAAGAGTGGTTTCACAAAGTACAGTGATTTCAAAGTATTGTTGTTCTACAGATACTTATTTGGCAAAGTACAGTTATAGAGTTTGTTGTGCTACTGGGCAGTATTACAAGTACTGGCATATAGTTCTGGCATATGTTTATGTGTGTTTGCATGTTCGTATATGATTTCAAGCACCTTCACAATTGTGTGTTGATATTTCAGAGGCATTTTGTAGACCAAGTCCACTTGTGTTTGATCATAATATAGCAAAGAATGGGAGACTATTTCAGCAGGAATACAATATTTTCATACAAGCAGCTTTTTCTGACAAAGATACACATGTGAGGGCATTCATTTTGCTTAACTTAGCTGGGTCAGAAGCTATTGAAAGAGATCATTAATTTGTGTATGCACCATAGGTATATGCAGGAGAGGGGAAAACTGCCATATTGTGGTACTGGCTGAATCAAGGGAGGACCCTGGGTGCTTAAAATGCACATTTAGAGAAATGTGCAACCCCCAGACAAATGTTACATTAGAGAAGTGCTTATTTTATATAATAGACCAAAAGCCAGGTGAAATCTTTGCAACTTATATCACTGACTTAAGAAATAAAGCTAAAACATGCAGATTTGGTGACTTGAAGGATGAGTTAATAAAGGACAGGCTTGTGTGTGATGTTAATAGTGCTGCAGTGAAAAAGATCTTGCTTTGTGATAGCAATTTAACGTTAAGCAAAGCCATAAGGATTTCTCAAATTCATGAGCTCACAGAAAGGCTCACAAGTATGCTTACAAGTGATAATAGCATGGTTTCTGCAGCCTCAAGAACAAACATAGACAGCATGCAACACCTGGCAAGCAGAAACAGGCCTAAGCACATGGCAGCAGCAACCCCTGCAGGTGTGGCAGGGAGACCCCATAGCTTTCTAGCAAGTTCTAAGACTAGCTCAGTAAGAAGAGCATGCTCAGTACAGTATGAGAGTATGTCAGCGATACCCAAGTCAAGTCTTATTCTTAACTGCTGTAATTATGGAGACAATCATGAGGCTAAAAGAGAGAAGTGCTTAGCATTTGGTCAGCATTGCCACAAATGTGAAAAATGGAACCATTTTCAAAAGTTTTGTAAATCAAGCAAGCCTCATTTAGTCATTAAGAAAGGTCACTCAAAAAAGCAAGTTGATCATATAGAGAGCTGCAACTCTACTTTCTATGTAGATGGTGTATCAGTGGTCGGTGAAAAGGTTAACGCAGTAGATTTATTGGCAAAGAATGAAGTATGTTGTACTGCCCTGATCAATGGTGAGTCATAGGTGACTTGATAGTGAGGCACACTGATGTCCCACTCACTAGGTTAAATAAGGAAAAGGTAACAGTCAGCTGCCTGACGGGTGCCAGGATCTGCCACAAAACACACTCACTCAGGTCCCTCCACAGCAAGTACAAGTATGACTCTGTCATTGTCCATGTGGGTCTGAATGACCTGAGATATACCTCCCTGGACTACATGAAAAGAGACATGGAAGAGCTTTTGGATTATGTAGCCCAGGCAGATATGACCCTAGCCCTGAGCAGCATCCTACCATCGCCCAGAATGGTGCCACAGTACAAACAGAAAATGATTGACTTCAACAATTGGCTAAGTTTCTGGTGTCATTCTAAGGGGTTTCAGTATCTGACTGCTTGGGAAAACATGACTGACAGACCTCGATGCTTTGCCAGAGATGGCCTGCATCTGTCACCCCCTGGGTTTCTGGATACTGGCTAAGGCTCTTGTCACAACTATAGTGCCTTTTTAGGCGATGCTCCAAAGACCAAATTACCACCATAACAGCTATAAATAAATGCAATCTTAGGGTCATTTTTCTGAATGCTAATAGTCTAAATCTCAAGATGCACTCACTCGAAGCCATTCTTAAAATGGAGAACATCGACATTTGTGCTGTAACAGAGACCTGGTTTAAAGCAGCAGAAAGCACCCCTGCACTACCAGGTTATAACTCATTTCACACCTTTTGGCCCCAGAACTTGGACCGAAGCTCCAAAGGTGGTGGTGTCTCAATATTCATTAAGGATATGCACACCTCCACACTAGAAGCACAGCATAATACATCAGAAATACTTCAGGTACAACTAACATTAGGCAAGACAGTGATTCAGGTTGTAGCCTGATATAGGTCCCCAACCATGTCCCAAGACTCTCATTCCACATTCCTAAGCACCCTGGAAAATATTAGGGTCCAACCCTCATACTGGGTTACTTTAACTATCCCTCCATTAACTGGGAAAACTATTCATGCACCAATACACTGGCCCAATGCTTCCTGGAATTCATTAATTCCAATTGCCTGGACCAGCTCATTCTTACCCCCAACATCCTTGACCTGGTTATTACAAACATGGCGGATCATTGCACTATACCAATAGTCGATTCCTCCTGGGTTATATCCGATCACAAAATAATCATCATGGAAATCCACATCTCACCCTCACCTCCAGCAAAAGTAACCACCATGAAAAACTTTTCCAAAGCTAACTTTGTGCAACTAAAAACAGAGATGGCTAACTTCACAGCACCCATGCAAATGGAGAACAGTTGCATGACTGCAGAATCATACACCAATGAACTGTACAAACACGTACATAAATGCATGGAACAAGCCATATCCAACAGAACCAAGACACTCTCCTCTAAAAAAGGGAAGCCAATATGGTGAAACCCTGCCATTAATAGATTCTATAACAAAAGGAAGAAACTGTTGCAGAGAAAGGTGAAGTCCCAAGACTGGAAAAAAATCCTTTATTAGCCTCAATAAAAAAGTTGAGCACCTCCATAAAATACTCTAAAGCTAGCTATGAAGGCAAAATTGCAGCAGATACTAAACACAACCACAATGCCTTCTACAGTTATGTCAAGAATCTCCACAGCAATACCTAGATTTGCTCTGAGTTACTGCACAATGGTACCTCCTATACAGAGCCAACAGATATTGCCAACATACTGGCCAACAGATTCAGTGCCAACTTTACCCCCCCCCCATCCAGGGGCCATTTACAATACGAGAAGAATACCAGGCTCCCAGTATTACTGCTGCACAGATTAAAGATGCATTGTCCAAGACCAAGAATACAGCTTCCATGGGACTCGACAATATCCCTGGGTGTGTTCTACATGAAATACAAAATGAACTGGCACCACAGCTGTGTGCCCTGTTCAATCACAGCCTCACTTCAGGTTTTGTCCCTTCTGAATGGTGTACTGTTACAGTCATTTCTCTCCACAAAGGGGGAGGGACTACAGACCCTGGGAACTATCGCCCCATCAGCCTGACGAGTTTGATATGTAAGGCTATGGAGTGCATTATCATGGACCTAATTAACAAGGATATAGGAAATCTCCAAACTCTGGACCCAACGCAGTTTGGTTTCTTGAAGGGGAGATCATGCCTGCTCAGCCTGGTAGACTTCTTTGAGTCAGTCACCAGAGCTGTGGATGAAGGCAAGGTAGTTCATACAGCCTACCTTGATCTGGCCAAGGCCTTTGATACCATTCCCCACTCAGGAATTATAGATAGACTCACCAAACTAGGCATCAACCCCTACATCACTAGATGGGTTGCAAACTGGCTCACAGATAGAGCCCACAATGTGAAAGTAACAGACTCCAAGTCAGACTGCAGACCAGTCACGAGTGGAGTCCCACAAGGATTGGTCCTGGGTCCACTCCTGTTTGGCATCTATTTCTCAGAAGTCCAGGCCAATATGGGGGACTCTGGCTGACCAGGTTCACTGACAACTGCAAGATGGGAGCCAATATGAACTCCTCAAGTGATGCAGACATTCTACAGAAAAGCCTCACTGAGACAAGCAACTGGTGTCAAAGCCAAGGCCTTAAGTTCAATGCCAAAAAATGCATCGTTATTCTCTTTGGGAAAAACTCAGTTCCCACCAGTTACCACATCGATGGTAGTCCAGTGAACACTGAAGGTATTATAAGAGATGTGGGGACACTGGTTGACAGTAACCTCTCCTTTGACCACCACGTTGCCACTGTGGTCAGCAAGTCCTTCTATGTGGCACATTTCATTATCAAGGGTTTTGCATCCAGGAAGAAAGAGGTTATCATCTCTCTCTACTCTACCCTCATTAGACCAATCATTGAGTATAATGCCCCATTTGGCATGTACCTCACTAGACACCTGCAACAGCTGGAGAGGCTACAAAAGTATCTCACAAAGAGAATCTTAGGCCTCAAACACATGTCCTACATGGACAGACTCAAAAAACTGCAACTTTTTTCAGTCTCATATCATCTACTAAGAGGGGATCTCTGCTTAACTTACAAAGCCTTGTCTGGCCCAGCTCTCCTAGAAATGCTACACCTAAAGAAATCCCAATCCCTCTGCACCACACACTCTAGAGACCTTAGCCTCATTACCACAATCAACAGAACATGCTGGTGAGACAGGTTAATATCCCAGAGGTTGCCCATGCTCTGGAATAGACTTCCCATACATGTCAAGCAGAGCACCTCACTGACCATCTTCAAGAGAAATATTGATGAGTGGATGGGAAATAGAAAGTTCACCCCGGGGATCACTCCAGTGGCTCTACTCAATAGAGACACTGGGAACTAACGTCGGGCGGCATGATGCCAGGGCACTTCTATGAGCTAGGCTTGTAAAAGCTCCAAGGCCATTAGCTTAGTACATACGTATGAGCCTATGAACCTATGAATGGTTAACCCAAAGAGCTCAAAGTAGACACTGGAATAACGTGTAATGTAATGTTGGAAGAAACATTTGTTAAAGTGAAGGCTGGTAAGCAACTTAATTTGGGCAATTGTGCAAAGCTTGTTGCTTATGGAGGTGATAAGATTCAAACCGAAGGCTCAGTAGTCCTTTCATGCTATTCAACTGGGGATGGTTACAGGTTGCAATTTTATGTAGTCTGAAGACCTGTGCAGTCATTGTTAGGTCTCAGAGACAGTTTGACAATGAAACTGCTTTCTTTTGCCAAAGAAGTCCATCATGTAAGCACATGTCCCAGTTCCAATTTTACTGATGATATTTTCTCAAAGTATGTTGATGTTTTCTTCGACAAGCTAGGCAAACGTCCAGTTGAGTACTCCATGAAAGTAGACCCAGAGGTCAGTCCAGTGGTCAGACTAGCAAGGAAAGTTCCAGTAGCTATGAAGGACAAAGCCATGGTCCAGTTAGAGAAAATGGTATAGCAATGTGTGATTTGTCTAGTCACAGAACCAATTGAGTGGGTGTTTTCCATGGTAGCTGCTCATAAGAAAAATTCAGATGAAATCAGAATATGCGCGCCCAAGAGACTTGAACTAGGCATTAAAAAGACCTCATCATTCTATGCATACAGTCGAGGAGATTGCCACCCTCATGCCAACTGCTACTGTTTTTTCTGTCTTAGATGCAAAGAGTTCATTTTGACAAGTAATGCTCGATCATAAATCTTCACTTCTGGCTACATTCAGTTCCCCATTGTGTAGATACCGATTCCTCAGGATGCTTTTTGGAATAAATTCTGCCAGTGGAGTCTCTCAGCATGTAATGGAGCAAATTTTTTCAGGCTACCTGTGAGCAAAAATAGTTGATGATTTACTGGTTGGAGGTAATGGTGAATCAGAGCATGAAAGAAACCTCAGGAAAGTTCTGGACAGAGTGCATGAAGTGAACATAAAGCTCAATCTTCTGAAATGCAGATTCAGACTACCAGAAGTTACTTGTGTAGGTCATTTATTTACCAGTACAGGCTTATGACCAGCTCCTTGCAAACAAGCAGTCATTTTTGAGATGCCAGTTCCAGACAATGTCCAAGCTCTACAGCATTTTCTTGGTATGGTTAACTATTTCCGTACATTTATCCCTGACTTTAGTGAGTTATCAGCACCTTTAAGAGAGCTGACATGCAAAAATGTCACATGATCATGGCTAAAACAACACAAGAGAGTATTTGATAACCTCAAACAGCAAATTGCTAGCCCACCTACATTAAGATGCTATGACGCCCACAAACCAGTAGTTCCTTCCTGAAATGCTTCAAGGTTTCGTCTTGGTGCAGTTATTCTTCAAGAGGGCAGACCTGTTGGCTACGCATCTAGAAATCTTACCCAAAATGAGATGCAGTATGCTCAAATTGAGAAGGAATATTTGGCATTTGTGTTCGCATATTTGAAGTTCCATGATTTTATTTATGAGCAAGCTATCCAGATAGAAACTAACCATCAACCCCTAGTCACTATTTTAAAGAAGCCTATGCATTCCGCCCCAGCAAGACTACAAATAATGATGCTCAAATTGCAAAAGTACAATTTCAAAATGGTCTATACAAAGGGTAAACTTCTTTATCTGGCTAATACCTTATCCAGATCACCCAGAAATACCACAGAAAAGCTTGATGCAGAGAATTTTGACTTTGATGTCATGGAAGTGTGTAATTTTTCTACCACGAGACTTGATGAGCTGCAAAATCTCAATCACTTCATTAATGTAGGATGACTGCCAAAGCAATCCTGTGTACCACCAGAAGTGCAACCTTACTTTCCATACAGAGATGAGATGCTGATGGAAGATGGTATCATTTTTAAAGGTCCAAAGGTTGTTCCTACTTCCTTACAACGTGAATACATTCAGATTTTACATCATGGCCACCCAGGTTCTGATTCTACCAACAGAAGGATGAGATTGTGGGCCTTGTCTAGCAAAAGACATTGATAAAGTGCTTTCTTCTTGTTCAGAGTGCAACAGTACTAAGCCAGATTTGCAAAAAGAGCACCTTCAGATAAGCCAAATTCCTGAACTACCTTGGTCAACAGTAGCCACTGACATTTGAGTGGAACAGTCTAAAGTACTTAATGTTGGTAGACACTTATTTGAACTGGTTTGAAATCGATTTGCTTCCTAACCTAGTGTTCAGTGCTATTACTAAGATGAAACATTATTTCTCGGTCCATGGTAGTCCACACAAAGTTATTTCTGACAATGGTTCTCAGTTTACCAGTCAATTGTTTAAGTCAGAAACTGTTTAGCCAGAATTTGAGACATGCCAGGAGAAATACATCGTGTAAATCTCAAGTCAATGAAAAAGTCACGCTTTACTCCTAGTAGTGAGAAGAATGTATTCTAGGCGGTGGTTTATCTGTTATGTTGTATTTCTGGTTAAAAGTCGAACTGAGGTCGTTAATGATATGGAGGTGGAGACTGACATGCAGGATGTGTTTAAATTTGCAGCCCCTAAGGAGTACCTAATAAATGTAGAGATTAGGGCAATGACTCAGGTTGTGTTTGTAGTGGCTCTAGCAAACACCTGATATCATCCTTGCTTAAGTTAAGTACCATGCTTCCCAATTTTTCTTTGTAGCATCACACAAAAAAGAGTTTGGAAATGTGATTGTTGGGGCAGATTTGGCTACTAAGCATTTTTTAATGAAATTCCTACTTCTCCTCCATTTTTAATCCTTTAAGAAATTGCTACTTTAACAGTAATATAAATGCAGGCATTAGAAGGAATGTGTCCAGCTTTCAGTTTGTCTCTCTCCTTTTCTTTTCTTTATGATTTTGGCCGCTATGCCTGCTGACCATCAAGTCTCCAGCAATCGGACTGAAGACCATTCATTCCCTCATAGTGGGGATTGTCATGATGAGAGTCATCTTGGGGGGGGGGCATCATTTGGACAGATGTAAAGAGTGCTTGTGTCCTCACCAGCATCCTGTCACTGAGGACATTTATACTTGTTTTGCTTAAACTCTCCGATGGAAGGATATGTGACTGACATCACTACAGAAATCCATAAAGCCTTCTGCTGTAACTGCACACTACAATGTACATGTATACTGAAGGCTACTGCCCAATAGTGGCTCAGTGAACCACACACACTCACCCTCAGATCACAGACCCATCCCATTCTTCTGAAGAACTTGTACAGTCTGTGACCATCCAGGACAGACATGTCCATCCTCCCTAGAAAGTCCAATGAACACTCAAGCTACTAATTGAACTCCACTCCTCTAGACCCTAGTCAGTTTTATAGAACTCTAGTACAATGAACTTGTGCATACAGTTATGTTCTAATTCCAGTCCATGTATTTGTACTTTGCATGTCTTAATTTTGATAACCTTGTCTGGTGCTCATTGTCAACGTTCATGCAGGATTGGATTATGTAATATGTATATGCATATGTGTTTGCATGTCTGTATGTGTGTGTGTGTTTATTCACTATTTATTTGATGTCAAATGTAAGAATAAATATAGCACACGCACACGTGTGTGTGTAAGTTGTGCTTCTGTTGCAGTCCTCCCAGGTCTAGGACTTGTGTTGCAAATGCTTCTGGCTTGTTCATATCATAGACCATTTTGGGTTCATTGTAACACTGCTTAAATGAAAGCTCTGCTACATGAAAACAACTTAGAATTGCATTATTACCATTACACATGATGAAATGACCATTTATTATGCACTGTGCATCATCTGTCAATTTGCTACAAAGTAAGATATTTTCATATCTGTTGTACTGACTATGAATCATGTAAACAGCTCATGTATTTTTAGCATAATGGCCAAAGAGAGAATGTATCACCAGGTCTCTGATTTCTACTTTGTTATTGTATTTTTTTTTCTTTTGCAGCACTAGATTACAGAAAGCCTTGTGGTATTTATCCTGTTATGCAAAGAAATGTGCTGAGGGAGTGCTAGCAGCAGTTTCTCGGAGCACACCTGACAGACTTTGTTTTGCTCCAGAATGTTTGTTTGGTTTGCTGCATCATTTATTTATGTTTGTTGACTGAGGTAGGGCATTGATCCTCATGGAACGTTTTCAGGCTCAGTTTTGGGTTTACAATCAGAATGATAAGAAAAGAGTAGCACCATACTTCTTAACCTTTTAGAGAAAGAAATCTGGCCAAAGCCATAAATAAAAGTGGGACAAAGGCCAAAAAATATGTGCAATTTTTAAATATTGGTCTTACAAACTTAGAAAGTTAACAGAATAGCAGGTTTTGCATTAGCATATAATTTCTGAAGGGTATGAAGTCTGAAACGCACGTCTAACATTATTTTTTAGCTTCAGTCTTTAATGATTTGCGACTAGTTTTCCAGAAAACCACAATTTTGTGAAAACGGACCAAAAATATGAGGCAAAAATCTGAACATTCTTCAAAAATCTGTACAGTTAAAAGGTATGAATTTAACACTGATTCTACAGAAAACAGTATTGAAGGACTGCACAATGTTCGACTTCTTGACTGTTAGACATAAAACCAGGAATTGCACTAATGTAGATTAAAGCTAGGAATCACTGTATCCATCCAGAAAAATCGACTAGGAGTAATGAATATATAAAGCATGTCAATTTTTAGCAGCATATATATATATATATATATATATATATATATATATATATATATATATATATATATATATATATATATATATATATATTTAGCCCTCAGTATATGCTTGTAATTCTGTAGCCAGTTGCTGAGTTTGGACAATTCCTGCTCCAGCAAGAATTTTATTTTCTTGGGGCAGGAGCCAGATCCGTAGATCATTGTGTCTCAGTAGATGCTGATAGGAGTGCATTGGAGTCCATTGGAAACTTGCTGATAAAAAGGGAAAGTAAAATGAAGGTGGAGGAGATAACATGCAATATTGTGGATCAGTTGCAGTAAGTCAGGCTAAATGACATGGTGGGGGAGAGGACCTTATCTGGAGGTTTAAGTACCTCTCTGAAAAGAAGTCATGTAGTACTTCATCCTGTCTAGAATCTATACTGTAGCTGGCAGAGTACTTCATAACATTAAGAATGGTTTACAAACTGATTGTATAGTAGTTTTTCAAGTATTTTGCCCATGAGGAAAGGGGATGGAAATTGGCCTAAATTCCTGGGAATAGGAATGACTCTGGTAAAGTCATCACTGACATTGATTCAAGATTTAGGTTAATAGAATGACTGCATATGGTTTGCATTCAGCTGTAATCTTTGTCTAGTATTTTGCATGTCCAACAAAAAAACATATCCACTCACTGCTCTCTGTAATCCTTCCTCTGAAAAAAAAAGGAAAGGAATAGTCAAGCCCTCATATTTTAAATAAGCAATATTGTCTTTAGTCAGCATATGACTTTTTCAAAATAAGCAATGCAGGTTACTCGAGTGGAGCTTGACTTGTGGATATGCAGCACTCCCATCAAGGTGGGGTCTCAGATTGCTTTGTATACAAGACAAAAGTAATCTCTGAGGAGTCTATATGAGACTGAACAGAGGGAAAGAGATTATAGTCTATCTGTGTAGGGTAGATGTCTGAGTCCCTGGATTCTTCTAATGAGGAACCTCTGTGGTCTCTCCAGCTGCTGCATGTGCTTTGTGAGGTACATGCTGAAAGGGGTGTTGTACTCAATAATGGGCCTTTTAAGGGAAGGATACAGGGATGTTATGACCTCCTTGTCCCTGGATGAGATACTCTCCCTAATAAGGTGGGCCACGTAGAAAGCGTTCTGTAGAAATGAGGCAATATGATGGTTAAAAGTCACTTTGCTATCAACTTAGGTGCCCAAGTCTGTCACAGATGATGGCGTGTTTTGGACCTTGTTATTAATGTGATAATCTGAGGAGATGTCACTCTTCCCAAGCAGGATGATGATGCATTTTTTGGCATTCAGTTTGAGGCCATGTTTTTAGCACCAGTCATTTGTTTGGGTGAGACCCTCTTGGAGGATGTCCACATCACTAGGGGAATTGATGACAGCACCCAGCTTGCAGTAATCTCCAAACTTGTCAGCCAAAGCTCACTGGTTTTGGCCTGCACCTCAGAAAAGTATATCCCAAACAACAGAGGCCCCAAGACCAATCTCTGGTATACACTGCTTGTTACAGGTCTACTGCTTGACTATTTTGACCTGGTGGGTTCTATCAGTGGACCAGTTTGCTACCCATCTAATAACATATGGATTGATGCCTAGTGAGAAAGGTTATCTATTATACCTTATTGGTATAGTATCAAAGGTTTTGGTCAGGTCAAGTTAGGCAGTGTGCACTGTCTTCCCCTCATCCATGGCTGTGGTGACTGTTTCAAAGAAGGTAACCATATTTAACAGGCATGACTTCACTTTGACGAAACCAAACTGTGTGGGATCAAGTGTTTGGAGATTGCCAATGTCCTTGTTAATGAGGTCCATGATAATCCACTCAATGGCCTTGCAGATCAGGTTAGTTAGGCTGATGGGTCTATAATTTCCTAGATCAGTGGACATTCCAGCTTTGTGCAAATAGCACACTTCCCTGAGGTTTTGTGAGCAATATACTGTGCACACTTAGAAAAAAAAGTCATACCCTGTGAACAAGAAAGGAGGTACCTCAACAAAAAAAGGATAACACTCCCTTAACTCTCAGGTTGTCTATAATGCCTATGTGATCATCTACAATATGTATGTGTGCAAGTCATCTTGTCAGTTTCCATAACTCACACATATGGTACATCTGTGACCTGTACACAAGGTTTGTTAAAGGTGACTTCCCACAAAGGCATCTAGTGGGAAATGCAGGTTATGCAGTTGAACATAGGCTCATGACACCCATGAGAAAACCACCCAACCCCACTGAGCAAATATACAATAATGCCAATGCTCAAACTAGATGTATAATAAAATATGTATTTAGCTAGTTCAAATCAATGTTCCATTGCCTAGGACACATCAGGTGGTACCCTGCAGTATGATACAGCAACCTCTGCCAAAATACTCATTGTCTGTACCATGTTAAACAATATAATTGTCAGCGAACAGCTTCAGCAAGGGCAACAAGACCATGGTCCAGGACAACAGACAGGACCAACTGCTTTAACAGATACAGATTAGGAGTCTGAGGAGATACCACCAGGTGCAGCTGGTGCTAACAGGCACAGACATGCACAATACACTATGGCTCTGGATAAGAGGCAAAGAACTGCCCACACAATTGCCACCTAATTGAAAAACTAAGATACTAAGCACATACAAATATTAAAACCGATGCCTGCCAAAGTCTTCAGCATTTACTTAACCATGTAATGGTTACATTCTGCCAGACAGAATCATGTCCCAAGGACACATCTTGTAGTTGCAGTATTATCGAAGGAAAGTAAAACATGTAAAAAAAAATCTCACTGATTACTTTCATATGTAAACCATTATTTGTTAGTAACATGAGACATGTATTATCTCTATGGTAATAGCAGCAAGTCAGAGTGAATTATGCAATACACAGCTATTATTGTGCCCAATACTGTGCATCACACATGACATTTGACTGATATAGACAACCCAGCAGGTTAATGTTAGCCATTGCTTGCACAAGTTTATGACCTAGCAACAAGTCACAACTAGTAAAACTGAATTAGTAAAAAATAATACAACCAATATAAAATACTTGACAACTGAAGAGGAAAAAGAAATTTTAGTAAAACAATTTTTGCAATCTCCTTGATGAAAGCAAGTATCTGACTAAGCAAGCAATAGCTGTCCACTCTGTCCATCGGGCATAGTCAAACAAAAGTCACAAAGGGCAGGGTACAACATCTTGATGTTCACAGGGTGGGTGGATGAAGTTACAAGAGATCAAGTCTGACACTAAAGAAATGATCATGCAAGAAAAAACTAGTTTTTCAGCAAGTATGCAATCTTCAGGGCCAGGAACAGCAGACTGCTATCATTCAGTAGTAAGTTTGAGGTTGTATGAGCAAGATGACCTTAATTGTGTGTGATTCTGCATGCTTGCCCAATATCCTTGCATCTTGGACAGGTGTTAGAGATGCAAGGTAGAGTAATCAATTCAACATCGTCGCCCCTGACTACAAGAACTACCTCTGCCATGAGCTGTATTGTTAGTTTCTTGGTCCAGGCTAAAAGTTGGGGTGCTACCTCACTGTGAGCAATGCCTCCTGGATGAGCTGTCATTGCAATGATATGCCGGAGAATGACCGCATGGTTTACAATGTCTGGTTGTGGATGCCTCAACCACTGACAGAGAAGTGGAAATAGTACCACTAAAGGAGAACAGTTTTGCATGGCCACATCAGTTAGCACATGATGAAGTAGCACCTCTCCAGCCATGTGGATGCTGACTCTGCCCAGCACACATTCCATTACAGACACAGGCCGATCCAGTGTAATGTTCATCCATTCCAAGGAGTCACCCACATGGTTCAGCCAGTCTCATACATCAGAGTGCATAACATTTAGTACTCACACTATCTCTTCTGAGGACCTGCTTAGTGCTGCTACATGGTACCTGCACCTAGTGCCTCTACCAGTGCTGCTACTTGATACCTGCAACTAGCACATCTATTAGTGTTGCAACGTAGTATCTGCACCTAGCACCTCTACCAGGACTGCTATGTGATACCTACACCTAGTGCCTCTACCAGTGCTGCTACGTGGTACCTCACCTACCTCTTCTACCAGAGCTGCTATGCAGTACCTGCACGTAGCATCTCTACCAGGGCTGCTATGAGGTACCTGCACCTATATGGGCAGGGGATGTGGAAACCATTACCTCTGTGCCAGACTGACCCTTGACATTTCTATTCTGTGCTGTATCATCACTGCCATCACCACCAGGGGCTACTGATACTTTGACATCAGGGGATTGGAATTCCACAACTCTGGTGTCAGGATCAACTATGATAACTAGTAATTATCACAATAAAGAGAGAAAGAGAATAAAATCGTATCAAGTTTATGTTATGGAAAATTAAATTTAAGCATTACTACATGCAAATGCACTTATGTGCTGGTGCACCAGATGTGCCTAGACAGATAAAATGGAGATGAAAGATGGATAAGTATCACAATGCAAATGACACAATAACCAGAAAACATTCCACTTTACATCTGCAGAATTAAAAAAAAAAAAAAACATCTCATACAACAATCTTCTCAACAGTTTCCTTTTCCAGCAACCTCTGTCTCTCTTCTCCCCACCCCTCTTACTCACTCTATATGTATATATACCTGTCTCTCTCTGTCTAATATATAGATAGATATCTGGGTATACCTGAAGTGATCAAAATAACACATGTTGTTGTTTGTCTTTTCCCGGTCAGGGGTCGCCACAGCAGAACTCCGGTCCGCTAATGATTGGCAGTTGTTTTTTATGGTATCGAGTTGCCAAACCAACACCCAACCTTCAACAAAGGCATGCCCATTCAACGCATGTCTTTTGAATGCCCACTCAACCGTGGGGAGGACATGCAGACTCCACACAGAAGGCACTCCCAACCCAAGCCAAGAATCGAACGGGAGAACCTCTTGCTGTGAGGCAACAACACTACTGCGGCACCACTGTGGAAGTTATCAAAATAACACATGGCTGACACTAAAATAAGCAACATAAAAACATATAAAAAGTTAAAAGATCTAAACTGAAAAATATATAAACACAAAACACTGCCAGAATTAAAGTTATACTAGGGGAAAGTTTATCTTTCCCTACTGTTGTACAACATTGGAGTTGGTATATATAATTAGCAAGGAGTGGGGTACATGAAGGGGCTTGCCCCCCAGCAAAAACATTGAGAAAATGCAATTAGATGTCAGATTTTTCAGTGGTTTTATATATGGCTAGATTATATCACATATTTCAATGTTTTCCCCTACACCCCCACACCTGCTGCTAATTATATGTAACAACAGTAAGATCAAACAACAGTGGGTAAAGGGCAACCCCTCACCTAGTATAAGTTCAATTTTGTCAGTGTTTTTCAGTTTAGATATTCTTCAGTTTAAATATTTCTCTGTCAGTCTTATGTTGTTTAGTGCAAGAATGAGCACTCAGAAGTGTTACTTCCTAAGGGCTTGCAAGTTTGAATGATCAGTGTAACTGCAGGAATAATTAACTTTTTCAGACTGCTACTTTGATGTATATTTATTGAGATAGAACAGAAACTGCCTTAGGAGAGAAACCCATTATAATATTTGTATTAGTAAATTGTTATGATCCAGCTGTGCCTCTGAGTTATAAGTTGTCTATAATTCATATGAAGTACATAACAGTTAAATAATAAAAAACAAATACCAAAATAAATGCAAATAACATTGCTTTTATGTCAGACTAGCCTGAAAAGGGAAATAATGCTAACAAAAATGTCAACAAAAGCTTGCATTATTGCAAGCACTTTTTGCTATTGTGACAGGATTTAGTAGCCTAACTATTGCATAGATGCCAGTAATCTACACATCTAGCAGGAATTTAGAAAGAAAGGCTATATGAAAAGACTTATGTAGGACCTCTAATGTAACGATACAATGTGACCTCTTGACTGTATTTAAGCTAATTTCTCTTCTTTACAAAGCTGTCTGTTGTCTGTCGCAAACAGTGAAAATAGTCTGCAAGGATTCATTATATTTATACTGTGGTATCGAGGGCCAGATCTAGACGGGAAGGAGTTTGTGAACCATTACTAATGTGCATATTTTCATCTAATAAAACAGTCAAAGTTGAAAGAACACTACAAAGGCATACTTAAAAAATATTTATTTATTTTATTTTACATTTGCATTTCTATTTTTTTTTTTATCATCCTTTGTGCTGCTTGGCTTTGCTCTACAAAGAGTGGTTGTGATCACTAGCAGTGAATGATGGTTCACTTCACAAAGCAAAAAATGAAAATTTTCATTTGGTCTGCCTTCAACAGGTCAAATGAGCTTTGTGCAGGTATGCTTCTTCAGCAGTCTGTATAGCACCAAGTGAAGATAACGCACCTGTTGTCTACCTATCTCTGCAGCACAGTGTGCTTGGGCAAAGGGAAAAGGTAATACAGAGTGTGACTCCAATTTCCATATACTTTTAATGAGTGTTTCAGAATAACTACTGACACCCATTTTTCTATATGAATGTGTTGTTGGGAACTCAACTTTTTTCAGTGTTAATAACATGTAATATGCATGAGGTGAAATATATAATTTTGTAAATTGTGAAAAACAGTACCATGACACATGGAAATCAGTATTCCGCATGATGTGTTACATCAACATATGTTGCACGTGGTAATCCTGAGAGACAGCATTTTTCTTTCAAAAGATGTTAGCATTAATTGTATCTGCTGTGTCAAAAAAAGATCTAATTTCAGCTGCTGTCAGTGCCTTTTCACATTACTTGGCTTTACCTAAACTCCTGATAATGTGTGACAGAAATTCAAGTTCTGATTTGGCAAGCAGATGTGAAAATGATGAATGTCTCAGTTTAATGATTGATTCATTGCTAGATATACCCAGAGATTTTTTTCAATTCCTTTCATTTTTTTTACATTTTTTTTTTTATTTAGACTATTGCATTTGTGTAGTACTTAGTGGTGCGAAGTGGCATTTCATGTCTAAAGGCAAAAATGAAAAATTTAATTTGGCCTGCTTTCTGAAGCACATATTAACATGGACCACTGCCGTTAGCACTCTGGGTAGTACTGAGTGAAGAAAATGCACCTGTTAGCTACCTATTTCTGTGGCCCAAGGTGTAATTAAAGCAAGTTTAGAGGAAGAGAACATGTAATGCAAGGTTCAAAATCAGATTACCAATACAGTTATTGAAGGGGTCAGAATGACATTTGTCAAAATCCTTTGATTAGGAATGTAGCACTAAATACAAATGAGTATCATAAATATAAATTTTGCAACACATCTGTCATTAATGTTTGCTATGTTAGGTCCAATAAAATGTGTGCAAAATATGTCAAACATAATGATGATAGCTAATTTAAAATGCACTTAGATACATTTGATGTGCACCATTGTTTTCATACAATTAGTATGGCTCATTACACATCATAAGTATATGTTTAGGACAGACTTTCCTCTGTATGTAACATACCTGAAGATGTATTACTCAGGTCATGCAAACCCATGCATCCAAAATATATTTACAACCAGAAATATGTCCTTTTACATAGAAATACAGCAGCATGGCTACTTCAAATCACAAATGTACAGACAACTCTTAAGAGCATCTCTATTCATGTTTCAATTAGTACATCTCAAATTAACACTTAAAAAGAAAGTTCTCCTCTGGCAATGACAGTTAATAAGGAAAGCTTTAACATTTTATACTTCTTTTTTATGTCTGAAGTCCAAGGTAGTACTACTCAGTTCTGCTAGTGTATAAGCCCCAACAGCCCAATGTGTTACAGCTCTCATACCATTTTACATTCAGCCAGCAATGATTATAACAAACGCCATAAAGCATTTCAGTGTTTAACACTGGAACATATATACATAGGTGGGTCATCATACATGGCAAGTTCTGACTACATATTTCACACCGTCATTGCTTTTAGATGTAGACATTGCCAATATGTCTGACAAGCTTAGTTTGTGTTTTCAAATGCACAAATGCAGTTGGCAAGGCTCTGCATAGCAACACATAGGGTGTTACACAGGAGAGCAGAAATGGGTGCAAATTCAGACATATAGGTCTAGCTGTACTTAAATTAAATTAAGAAAACTTGACAGCCTATGTTGTGAGCTAAGATAATCCTTAAGTCTGTAAACTTTTAATTTATTAGAACTATGTCATACATTAATGTATTATTTTTCCATCTGATAATATACATATAAACGTGCCCTACATATGTTAACTAACCACAATCCTCCATATGTGTGAATCATGTTTCCACAGTCTTGCCCCTTCTTGATCCAAATCATAAGATATGAAACATTATCATAACTCATATCTGCTCTGGACTTTGTTAAATTCTTAATGATTTGCATGTCTATACTCCATATTTGCACAGAGGTTGCCATGGTGCAACATAAAGCACTGCTAATTCCAGTTCTAATTTAAACACCCTCAATATATAATTATGCATGCACTAATATTTTGCCATCAGCCATGCAAATGAGCTTGTCAGTGTTGCACTGTATGGATAGAATTAAAAAAATATATGTGACTGGATTGTACAATTTTTTTATGTGTTAATGGACTGTTGTACTGAACGTATGCGGATTTCAGTCTGATGCTGCCTGAACACATCATTCTGTAAGTTATGATTGCACTCCAAGTTGGGTATGACATGCAATGGTGTCGAACCTTTTCACACATACTTTATCAGTGGTATTAAGCAGTGCACTGTCATATGTTTGACCTGTCTGGTTGTACTTACACTGCACATTGTCCAATCATTAGATAATACCAGTGAAAATCACACAACAAATGATTACCGCTGGCATTATGTCATCCTGAGCTGAACGCCCATGAATGGTTGGTTGTCGAGCCACTGTTTCACAATTGTGATTGTCATCAAAACACCATACGGATAAACAAGTGCATGTTACTCAATGTAACGCAATGTACGTGAATGACAGGAGAGATAGATTATCTGTGCGTTACGTCATTACTTTGGATCAGTGCATTGCTGTTACTTCTACAGGGTAACTGTGATATATATACACTAGCTTGTCTGCCAAATACTGATGTGGTATTTCTTAGAATTATGCATTTTCCCACATTTAAAGTCAGACTTCTGCTGTGGTTCTTGCAATTGATATTATGTTCTCTAGACTGTGTAAAGAGATATGTAAGTTGTTCAAATCCAGCAGTGTTGAACTTGTGTGTGTCTCTAGTATCAGGTAAGTATAACTTCAACAAATAATGCATTGTGTCCAGTCCCACTCATGAAAAACATTTACATAGAGAGAGGGCTCCACCCACAGTTGTAACAAAATCATCTTCCCTGCAGCACACCGATGAGGTCATCCTGTCAAAAGTGCACTCTTCTTGTTGAAGTCAAATTTCTTCTATGGTGCATATGGTTAATACTGTGTTCTAAAGATCATGTAAGAAGGTATGTAGGTAGTTTTAATCCACCATTTCTTAAATACAATGACCATGTGTTCTGTCATGTACAATTGTCTCTATCACAACACCCATTATGTACACTTCCTCTTAGGAGGCATCTTTTCACTGGCACAGGGCTAGCCTATAAATTTCTGGCATCCCAAGGTAAAAAGCAGTTTTGGAAACATTCTGATTAGGTAATGCTTTCAAACGTGCATTAGCACATAATTGCAATGTGACTTCCCCTGTGGAACTGGCTGTTGATACTGTACAACTAAATAGGTAGGTAGGTAGGTGGTTTGAATCCAGCAATGATTAACTATTGTGAGTCTGTGTTTCTTTATCAGGATGTGTAGAAAAGACTTCAAATGCTAGGGTTGGGAGGGTGGCCTAAAGGGTTGGGAGGGTGGCCTAATGGTTAAGGTGTTTGCCTTGCAAGCACAAGGTGCAGGGTTTGAGTCTCACAAGGGATAATTGGCTAGGCTTAAAATTGCTTGCAAGGGCAGTTAGCTTAGTACTAATCTATGAATGAATCTATATGGTGTGTAACTGTGCAGTGTTATTGGGCTGTTCCAACTCTCCCTTCATTTTTTAGCAGAAACATCACCAAATTAAACAATGGTAATCTCATCCATTCAAATGTGTACTGTCACTAGCTTGTGAACTTAGATAGCCAGCTCTGATCCAGCCATTGCCCCTTACGCTCAGTTGTGCAACTTTCACTGTGAATGTAACAATGTAGTTACCCACCTATTTGTTGTGTGCATGTATAGCTGTAGATTCCTCTTGCAAGAATTTTTGTGCATTTTGCACAGAGAAATTCTTTGTTTAACAATGATGATGTGATTTGATTAAGTTTGCCATTTGTAATATTAGCAGTAAGCCTCTGATGAAAGGAACTGAAAAGATGTTTTGTACGTTGTTGCCTTATTAAGATCTGGGTATAATTATCTACACATTGCGCATGTGTAAGAAATCAGAGTTCTGATGCCATGGATTGCTTAATAGTTTATTGTAGTGATTAACATATAATTGCAGCAAATATAAATGTCACGGCAACATATTTAAATGGTATATAGTAGCATAATATTCCAAATAACTGAAAGCATGAAAGTAGTTCTGTAATGATATCTGAACAAGTCTTGTCCCAGAGTTCGAATGAACTCTGTCCTAAACATACATATCATATAGCTTCAGTTCAGTAACTTCCCAATGGGAGCCATATCCACCCCCTCAAACTTCATTCCCAGGCCTTGTCTCGCAGGTGTCAGAGAATGCCTAACTGTCTATTCTTTATCTAGCACTCTGTTGCAAGTACACATATCTTTCCCTTGAGAAAGGAGAATTCTTTAGCTTTTCTTTGAGAATTATTATTTCTGCACATCTCCTGCTTAGCCAGAAATGTTATCTTTTCCTTTCTACTAAACTGTCTTTCCCTGAAACTGTGTGCATAAATGAAAACACAAGTCTAAATCTACCTTATGCTTAACAACTACTTTTAAGTGAAAAAAACTCAGTCTAACAGCATGGTCAGGATTCTACTGTCACAAGCCAAGGACAACCACAAGGCATTATTTAGCTATGTCTGTAACCTCAAAGGCAACACATAACTATGCACAGAGCTCATTGTTACCTATACTGAGCCATTGGATATAGAAAACCTACTGGCCAAAAATTCAGACATCACATCAGATTAAGGATGGTTTTCCTTTGGAGACTACCACTTGCAGCAGTTGCAATTAATTTGCCTTATAGAGTGTAGATGGGTGTTCAGGCACCTGGATACAGATAGAGTGTTTAAGTTCAAAGTGGTGGCTGATTGTAACAGTACAAATGTGGTCTAGGCTGCTGTGTGGCCTGACTATGCTTTTATGTGGGCAAGACCAACAGGAGGTTATGTGAGAGGGTATGTGACCATAGTTATTGTACAAAGAGGAAATTAGAATGTAGTGCCTTAGCAAAAAAAAATTGAATGCAGGCAATTCTCATACCTTTTTGTTTCAGGTCATAGACATGCCCCGGGATTCATGAAGCTTGCACCAGGCACAGGCGTAGCATAGGTGGTATAACACTAAATATGGCCGCCGAGTGATTGAGGTACGATCCAGTTCCACATGCACTACCAGCGTACGCCAGATCTGCACAGCCCTTGGCTCAGGTATGCTAATCACCCCATTTGCAGTACTGCACCATGCAAATGAAGGTACATAGTGATTCATGAAGTGGTGCAGGCATAGCGTAGGCCCACAGAAATGTAAACCAATAAAAAATGGTTTACATTTCTCCAAACAGAACATCGGAGCTATGAAAGCGGACCAGACTCATGTATTACAAAGTTAACATATGCCAGTGGCTAAATATACAGCCAATGGCATAGGAAAAGATGCACAATACCTAAAAAACAACACTGATGTCATGTCCACAGTAATGCAATGTACAACCGCAGGGCATGTGTGCGCAAATGGGAACACAATGAAAATATACACAAATGTCATAAAATCGCAATGTAATACAAATCATGATTTCACCATAATACTCAGTAGTATGCATGGTACACCACAACCAAGCTGCAAGGGTTGCTAAGGATCTGTGACAGTGTTCGGCACGGTAACTATGAATTAGTAGTCAATGCAATGCAAATGAGGCAAGTAACAGTGAATCGCAAACGTCCCGCCGGACTAAGGATGTACCATACGGCGCAGCACTACAACACCGAGGAGTGGTTTGGAGGTATACATGACATCAGCAGTGGGGTGTGCCACCATAGCTGTAAGCACATTGGAGCAATGCAAATCCGGCCTGCCCATTGCTAAGCAAAGCCGCAGGATAGGGATGGGGATGTAGGTATAGCATCGTTTAGCTGAGAGCACATATGGTGCCCGAAAGCGCATGTGTACATGGATGAAAACATGCCCAAAAACCGGTAAGCGGATGCACGCGCCATGCACCATAGCACAAACAGGAAGATTAGAGGAAGAAAATAAGGAAATGCTGCAGTAGGGTAATTTGAGTACAACTGAGCAATTAACACCTATTAACTCACAGTGGGCAATCGAAGGCAGCTAACAAGTCTGCTTGCAGCAACCTGCAGAACAGGATAGGGGAGGTGTCGGATTGCAAAGAAAAGAGAACTGTCATAGCAGATCAAAGCAAACCTTCAGTAGATCGGCCATGGAACACATTCCGTAAGATAAGCCAGGTTTTGAAAAGTACAAATGAAAGCAGGCTGTTGGACACATGCCAGAAAATGGGAGGGGAAATGTTAAGAAATGTTAAGGAAAGGGCAAGAGGTAATCCACAGCAGCCAAATGTAATTCAACACCAAAGGCACTACAATAGCAGTACCTGTGGTAAAACACATAAGATACCCTTTAACTCCGATGGTACATACACACCCTATGACATCACCAGTGTTCACAGTACAATAGTATAAAGTGTGAAGGCAACTCACACACACCTGTGTATTCCCAAATACTGCACCATCGGTGTAAACAGATGGGGAACTTTTACAATGTACATGTTGGGAGCTGCCATAGCTGTGATTCATCACCATGTGTTAGAGACTGAAGGTGTTGTGGAGGATGATGCTGACAACCACCGCAGGCCCCGGAGGAGGAGAAGAGTGTTCAGACCAAGGGTAACCTACCAGGGGCTACATGGTATCGAGATAGTAGAACGTTACAAGGTGGACAGGGACATCTTACAGCAAATAGTTGAGCTGTGCCGACCACGCCTGAGATCCAGAAACAACAGAGGGGAGCCCATCCCAGTGGACACGAAGATATGTGTAAGCTTGCGAATACTAGCCACAGGTACCTTTCAAAGGCCAACTGGAGATATAATGGGGATCTCACAGGCATCAGCATCCAGGGTACTACACCAGTTCCTGGATGCTATGTTACCACATACCAATGAGCATATATACTTCCCCCGAACTCAGGAGGAGTTGGCCAGCAATATGTGTCTCTTCCACCAGGTGGCACACTACCCGGAGGTACTGGGTGCGATAGACTGCACACACATACATATCAAGTCACCACCCGGTGAGCATGGTAGGCGCTACATAAACCGCAATGGATACCACTCCATCAACTGCCAGGTCGTGTGCAATGCCCAGGGCATTATTATGGATGTGTGTGCTGGCAGCCCTGGAAGCAACCATGACTCCCACATCTGGCATGCCTCACAGCTGTATCAGGTATTTGTCAGGGGGGACATCCCACATGGTCACCTTGTGGGGGATGCTGGCTATGCACTGGAGCCGTGGATAATTACTCCCATCAGAAATGCACACACACCCATGTAAGAACGCCATAATGAGGCACATGCACAAACCAGAATCATCATAGAGCGTGTGTTTGGGATGCTGAAATCACAGTTCCGTTGCTTGGACATATCTGGTGGAGTCTTGCAGTGCTCTCCAGGCATGTGTGCCCACATCTTCATAGTATGTGCCATGCTACATAATATGATCCTGAGGAAACAGCTGCAGCAGGGACATAATGGTGAAGGCCCTCACAGCCCACTGCAATTGCCAAGGCCATCACAGGCACAGAGGGATTCAGACCACGAACACCCTGTGCCAGCCCCAGTAGGCAGACAGAGGCATGCCCAATATGCCCACGCCTTGGAAAAGAGGGAACATATAGCACATACACTGACAGTGTAGGCCTCTACAGACTGACACACCTCTCTACTGCACACACAGTAAACTGGATGGCACACACACACAGGACCACCTGTAAATTGTAATGTATAGGTGGCCTACTGTGTGAATCCTACATAGGCAGCTCTCAACCATTGCACACACAACAGCTATTGGAACAAGGAATGTCAACACCTGAACATTACACGCACCTAACAGCATATGTTGATACTGTATGTATAGGTTCCTAGGTACATCGGTAGGTACATGCCCGATTGTCAGAGGCCATTCATCAACCGAGGCAAACAGTGTCTGCTGTCACCACCACATTGATTAACCAACTATCCCTCAGTGCAGCAGAGCCAATTGCAGGATCCATGTGTGTAATCACTGTTCCCCACACACTCTGCATGGCTTACCTGGTGTGTTAATGAGGGGATCCATATAATGTAATCAGGGATGTTGTGGCAAAGCATGGGGAGTACCCATGACGGGTATCTGTCACCCCATCATGCTCCACCTATGGTTGTGTGAAGGTGTAGCACATTATAGTGTGTGGCTCACTGTGACATACATTCTCAATGCTGGAGCACATCCATTAAACATCACTTGGACATACCATTAATAGGTGTCATCCATATGTAAACTAACTGAGTTACACATTTGATTGCAGTATGGAGTAACAGCCATAGTACAGTCCACATAAAAAACACCATAACACGTGTACAAATCCCAGATGCCCAAGTGGTAAATGCACTGACTGTCGTGCATGTTCCCGGTCCCACGTCCTGCAAGGGACATTATGTAATCCCGAAGGCACGAATAATGGATGTTGGATGCAGGTCATCAGATCAGGTTTAGCACATGTCAGCGGGGTTATGCGTTGGCAAGTGCTGGTAAGCGTTGTTTAAACATGACTATACGGATATGCGTGAAACAGGGCTAAGCTTTTCTGAATATCACACAGATCACGATCAATGATGTCCAGATTAGGTAAAACTAGCATTATTCACCCCTGTACTAATAGTGCCTGCTCTGAAGGGTAAAACGACCACTGCCAGGAGTAGAACACGCAATCATGTACACAATCACCTAACACTAAGCTACCAGAGATGTACCAACGGCAGGTGTGTATTGTGACAGGTTAAAACACAAACGTGCGGAGTCCAGGAAACAGTATACACCGACATGTACACAACGAAAGGTGTGTTCTCCCTCTCACTCTCTCTCTCTCTCTCACTCTATATATATATATATATATATATATATATATATATATATATATATATATATATATATATATATATATAGATATATATATATATATATATATATATCACTCTATATATATATATATATATATATATAATATAGAGATAGAGAGATATATGTTGATATATACATATTCACTTATATCTGCAAATATATAGATAGGTCAACGACATGTACACAACCATGGAGGTACAAATAAATAGGATACTGCCAACTATCGAATGTGTCACATACCGACACTCTTAATCACGAGGCTTAAAGACCGAAAGACCACAGTACTGGAACACTAGAACCGAGAGTAATATTATCACGATGTTAAGGGACATTTAGTTATCGCTGCCGGTGCTGCAGTCCAGGTAGGTACTGTGTTCAACTGTGTTTGTGATTGCTGTAGTCTATGTATGTGTGTGTTGAGGGTGCCATGTGCATTTCCGTGGCACTGTAATGTGCGTGTGTGTGTTTGCATCATGTGTCTGTTAGTGCTAACTCGGATGTAGATCATTATGGTTGGTGTGGTCATAGCTGGCCGTAGGCATATGGTTACCACCTGTCCCATTTTAAGAGGGACAGTCCCTCCCTGGGCAGTTGTGTCCTGACAAAAACTATTAAAAAGGGCAAATGTCTGAAATTGTAGGACATAATTATGTCCCATATATTATGTAATAGTTGCATTAAATAGTTATGCCTGTATCTAAAATACGTAAATGTTACATGAAACATGATAAGTAGCTAAAGTGCTACAAGAATAAGTATGTATTCAGGATAAAAGTGTGTTCAATCCTGTGTACTGACCGTGGGTTTGTGTCAGCCTGTAAACACCAATGTGTGTCCTGCAAATGTCCCACTATGGCCATTTGAAAAGGTGGCAACCCATGCCAAAGAGGTTCAGTCACCAACACAACTGCAATGAGTGCAAATATCTGTGACAGAAATACACGAGACAGCTGTCATTTAGTAACATTCCCTTACATATCAATGTATTTCTGGAGGTATTAAAGTATGAACCTCACCTGCATGCTATATAGAAACCAATTAACAATGGCTCAATGTATAAGCCCGTAACAACCATAGTTTCAGTCTACTAAATGATAGGCCTTCAATTAGGGAAGGAGCCCACACACATATATGGAATATGTAGAAATGCAGTCCCCACAAACCTGTATATGCTATATACACCCACCTACATCTTCCCCACACCCGAAACAATTGCAATACGGACTGTAATAACATCACAAACATCCACTCACTCAATTACATCTGCAGAACCGTTAACATACCTTGTGAGAGACACATTTGTAATAGCACCATATGAAATCATAGCTGTTGTATAATGGAACAGACGGCGATGTTACAGGTTTTGTTTGCAGTAGTCCCTTATCAGACGGTTGAGATGACAGGTATACTCACATGTAGAACCACATACTCTAGCCATCACACACAATCCACGGGGGACATGAATTCAAAATATCCATGTCTCTCCAAATAGCAGTTGCAATTCCTCACAACAAAACACATGCAGGCCGTCTTCCCAAAGGTAGGGCAAAAGGGCAACGCCCAAGTGGAGAATTCAATTATACCCCACTGTTGCCGCGTAATTGGTGAATGGAGTAGCTGCACAGCTGATGTGCATGTAATAACTTACTCAGGAACACCAATTGGTGGCAGGATACCACATGTTACAGGTATCGACGTATATAAGGATGCCTTGCCATACATTCAAACCGTATGCTCATACTATAGAACTGTTTAAACAGTAAAGGTGTAAGAGAGATATTTACGAAGACTCGGAACGCTAACAAGGTATGTAGAACACTCAGTATGTTAGTGTATGTAGAGCCTATTTTGTATTAATTAAAGTGTACGCAATGCATAAAGTGGGCAAAGGTATTATGCAGTGATGTCTTGTTGAGCATAGTAACTCTTGTAGAAATTGTGTGTCCTGCTGTGGGCCACAAGGTAAACATCTCATACACCACAAGGGATGCTATATGAGGGCTTTAAGCACAACAATTCCACACCACCCGCCGTCAGTGGTAGGGTTTGTCCAACAAGTACGTGCCATAGCAGGGGATAGTATATGTTGATATACTGTCACAGTAGGCATGTGTATGGGCATATAACGAGAATAACATGCCTAAGGCGGTCCTGCTGTGCAATTATGCTTTGCATTATGGGATAATGTTTAAAATATGTGTAATGTACAGTATTGTAGGTAAATATGTCAGATATTTTACACAGCATAACTGTTATATCATGCAAACAAAAGGTATCGTCTATTGGCATGTACAATACAGAATAACAGGATACATATGGCTTGTAGTCATGGGACACTGTAATAGCATGATAGCTAACTGAAATGAAAGAGCTACTCAATTATCCATGCACAAAGGACATGTAATAGCTTCAATGGTTCATAGTGAGGTACTATGCTGTCTGGCCAAGTCCATATGTAAGCCCAACAACAGTGTTTTCACCAGCGGCACCTCCCTAGGGTAGTGTTCCATCTGTGAACAGCAGAGCCATGTGTTACCTGCACCTGTGTACAGTACAGCCACTGCAGTGATCCCTGGCGTACATGTGTGTCTCCCATCCACCCATCGTGGGTATCTCATGAAGAGTGCTAGTGAGTGTCCCTGCTTGATGTACATTGGAATCATGTTCCGAAGCATGGTGAGTGTCTGGTTCAGGAATGTATCCCTCAAGCACATCCCACTCATTGTTGCGTTTGTGCACATATCCATGAGCATGTTGCTGTCAGTGGCTTTTGCTTATGTTGCTTATGTGGAGTATATCCATAAATATTGTTGTGGACATGGGCCCTGTATGTTCAGCAGAGGTCACCCCTGAGTATGCAGTATGCAAATGTGTACAGTCGTGGTGTCCGTAGTTGTGCCGCATACGTCATCCTTCGAAGGTCAAATCCGCATGGTGTGTTAATGCTGTGGTATGTAAAGCCATTGCTGTTCTGTAAGGTGCACCCCAAAAGGGGTGTTGTACCCTTGAACGTGTCATACGTCAGGAGTATAGAGGTACAATGGGTGCCTTTGTTCCAGCTACAAACCCATTACAGATAAGGGTGGACACGTAGAAGGATATCCATGCCACATTGGCAATATGGTTATCAAAGGAGTAGGTGCTATATACGTGTGTACTAAGATCCTGTATAATGTCACATGTATGCAGGGGACTACCACCTATGTGACAGTCAGTGGGTGATTGGTATAATCCAAAGGGGATGTCTATGCACCTTGTGTCATGCAGGTTGAGGCCATGTTATTGACATCAGGTATCCATCAGAGTGACACCCTTATGGAGGGTGTCTGTATCAGCTGGTGGATCAATCATGGCTCCTTGTTTGCAGTTGTCTGGAAACCTATTCAGGGAAAGTCCCTCTGTGCTAGCCTGTAACTCAGGGAAGCATATACCGAACATGAGGGGCCCTATGACCGAGGACTGTGGTACGCCAAGTGTAACTGAATTACAGTAGGTACCACGATATGCTACCCTCATTGTATGGGTCCTGTCCATGAGCCACTTTGCATAACATCCCGAGCCGTAGGGGTCGATGTGCAGGTGGATGTGTATGTTGTCAATACCAGAATGGAGAACAGTGCTGAAAGCCAATGAGAGGACAATGTAGTCTGTGTGGACCCCCTTACCATCATCAACTACCCTGGTAACCATATCAAAGGAGTCCACCAGGTGTAGGAGCCATGGTCTGGCCCTAACAAATCCAACCCGGGTGGCATCAAAGGTCTGGAGGCCACCAATGTCTCTGTGAATGACTTCCATGATGTGCCCCATAGCCTTGCAGAACAGTCCAGTCAGGCGTATAGGGCAATAGTCCCTGAGGTTCATTGTGGTGCCACCTGTGTGGAGTGTGATAACTGTTGCTGTGTGCCATTCAGGGGCCACAATGTCTGATACAAGGCTATTACTGAATCTGGTGGCCAAGTGGGGAGCCATGTCGTTCTGAGGTTTGTGTAAATCACAGCCTAGGATGTTGGATGGTCACATGGAGTCTGTGTTCCAGGCCTTAGAGAGTGCAGGTTGGGACTGCATAGCTGTGACCGCAGGTACTCTGGATTGTTCCTGTATGGATTTTGGCCCTGTAGGGAGTGAGAGGGTGTAAAGTTAGCATTGAACCTATCTGCCAGGATGTTGCCAATAGCAGTCGGTCTGTAATGCTCCTGCCAAACCGTCGTATGTCAGAGCAGATGGGGGTATTGCCATTGAGTACTGACATACCTCCATAATGCTTTGTGGTAGTCCTTGGAATGTGTTGCAGTAATGTTTACGTAGCTAGCTTTGGAGGATGTGATAAGGGATCCCGGATTCCTACTGAGGCTGACCAGTGAGCTACCCCACCCATGGGATTGTACTCCACTTTGCAACAGCCTCCACCTTCTGTTGTACATTATGTGCATGGAACTGGACCCCCAGAGTGGCATCCGTTATCTGGTGGGTACCATCATGGCTCTGTTTGGGATAGCATGATCCATGCAGTCATGTAAGTGCTAATGAAGTGCACTGGTGTATGTTTCAGCATTTGTAAGTGCATTGCCCATCTGCACAGGTGTCATGACGTTTACTACCACTGTCATAAGATGTCTGAAGTAGGCATTGTAGAAATCTTGTACGGTGTATTCTGTGAAGGGTGTGGCACCGGGATGTGGATAAAAAGGGTGATTAGCATATGTTCAGAAACTACTGAGTGGATAACCCCAGGTGTGGAACACCAGTCACATGTTGGTAATGTCCATGTCTAGGATATTGTTGGTCTTGGTGGTGGTGTGTATGGGTTGATCCAGCTGAGTGGAGGTTATGAATCCCAGAAAGCATTGGCCTAATGTGTCGGTACATGAGTAGGTATCCCAGTTAAGTGTGGGGTAGTGTCAGTCTCACATCAGTAGTACCTGTCTGAACCCTACTGTCCAGTACACCAAGAAATGAGGGCCGGTAACAGTGGGGTATGTTGTTGAATCCGTAGCAAGTTGCAATGTGTATAGCAGTTCTGGCCACAGTTAGTTGCACGTGGATCATCTCTGATGCATTGTGCTAAGAAACCAGCCTGGAGGTGTGCACATCCTTGTGAAATATGGACACACCTCCACCATGGGTGTTCAATCATTGTTACATGACTGAAAGGTGTGGTCTGAGTGTAACCTGTCAGTGCAGGTGTGCTCCAAGGAGCCTAGAGGCAGGTCCCAGTCACTGCAGAGATATCAAAGTGGTCCATTATAAGGAGTGCCTCGCCTGAGTGCGTTAGAGATGAAGATGTCAAGCATTGAGTAACAGTACCCCAGGTTTTGCTTGCCTGTTCCTGTTCTGGTGGTGAATGTTATTGGAAACTGTCCAAGACAGGCAGTATAGGAGCAGCAAGAGCCTTACATGTTATCTGTACTCCCAGGGCTGACAAGTGCAGGTCATCTGTGCCAAAGCATCGTGTTTTGTTGACCATGTCATTCAAAGCAGACAGATACTGGATTCCTGTGGAATGACAGCAGAAGCATAGGCAACTGTCGAAGTGAAACATTCAGTCATTGTACAGTGGTATCAGCCTGGATGAATGCAGAATGCCTCTCAGGGCTTGGGCGATACCTTCTGGGCTACAAGACCGGAGAGTTATTGCATGTCCCTGTACATGTAGTCCAGGAAGTTACATCTCAGGGCAGTCACACTAACATGGAGAATGACAGTCAAATCATACCTGGTGAGGTGTGGCATGGGTGCATAGGTTATGTTGCGGATCCTGTTACCCGACAGCCAGTCGTAAGCGACTATTGCCTTGTGTAGCCTGCTGAGTGGGACATCAGTGTGACCGCCTACAGAGTCACCTATGACCGGTGTGTTGGGTATGTTATGACACCCTATTGGCTGTAGTTGATGGGCACACATGTGTCTGTGGGCTATAAGTAATTGGTGTTGTGTTTGGTGATGGGGCTGCCTCTGTTGCCTACACAGAGAGTATGGAGAGGTTCTGCAAATGTTGTAGTCATACTATGTGTGGCCTGTGGTGGTGGAGATCTAGTGAGACTATGTGATGAGTGGGGTGTGTTGCAAATGTTAAACGTCCCCACATGAATGTCAGGTTCAGTCTGGGTCGGTGAGAGCATTACCCCCAGCATGGCTACATATGTGAATCTCCCACAGGCTGTAGTGTCATACGTTTGGAGGTGAGCATTGACTGTGTACATGAGACAATTGCTCTATTGCCTCATGTTTGCCATATTCATCATATAGACAGGCAATAACACTGGTAAGTGACACTTGGACATGCCTGTATATTCAACCATGTCTCACAAGATATGTGAGTTACATGTGTACAACAGCTGTTGTATGTAAGCAAGCTGGAAATGTAAGGACAGACAGTGTACTTGTAAGAAATGAGTTGGAATGGGTGCTATAGTAATTAGTAGATCATGAAGTGCTTACATGTTCTGAACAAGTGCTGGGCATGAATATGCAATACAGATAGGGTGTTGGATAATATAAACCCACTGCAACACACAAGCGGAGATGCCAGTCATAATTGGAGGCACTGCACTATTACCCTGCTGAGTATGGTCTGCAAGTCTATGAACCTTTATCAACATAGATGTTAGCAGTACAGATGTAGATGACAGTACAGATGATTTCACACTGTATAGCATGCCTGTGACAGGTCATAGGACATCATCACCCATACTGTGTTCCAGCTACACTGAGTATACTAGATGTACCTTTGTATGTCACAGGAGTGGTCTACCAGTGGCCTGTTGACAGAAGAAACACTACAAAAGGTGTCTGAGTGACATGTGCATATTACACCAGTGGCAGCTACAGTAAAACAGGGTTAATGTTTTGTACTTCCCCCTCATTGTAGCCCATACCACACAGACACATGGGAAGCATCTGCATACGTAAGGATGTGAATGGCCATTACCTAGGAGCAATAGCTGTCTCAGTGTTGTGGACAACATACAGAATGGGCTTTGTGGGTGAGGTGCGTGACATATGTGGACAATCTGACAGCTGATAATAGCATTGTCACTGCTAGGTGAATAACCCTGTACACATTAACTACCACCTAGGCAGCGGTCAACATTATGGACACTGTGTGTAAGGGATGGTGCTGTGCAATTCACCTCCCTGAGCTGGTGACGTCTCCAGGCCTATTAGGTAGTCATACGAGGCACCCATGTCATGACAGGGTGCCATCCATGAGCATGGAGATCATTGGACAGGCATACTCAGCACTTGGGTGACCAATATCAGATCACATATCACCTTTAAGGGGTATTGGCCATGTGTGGATGGGCAATACCAGCCTTCACAATCCTCACCTACACTATGCAGCATGCTGGCTACCTTGCATAAAGACATGTGCTACACTGTGATGTTGGACATGCTACATGTACATATCCTGATCTGAAAGACATACATCATGGACAGCCACCATCCTACTACAAGGATCGCCATGTGCTGGACAGATCCTGTGCCATACATGTTACATACTCCTGCCATACCATGCAACCCTGTCCAGTAAAGCTGCACATCTCATCTCTGTCAAACATGGTGCGATGACTGCATGGTAGATGTATCATTAACTGTCTGGATCAGTAATGTGGAACTGATGCACCTGGCAGTGGCAAAATGGCTGTTGGATACAGCAAGAAAATCTTGCCCGTACATGCTATAGTTGAAACCATCCCTGCGAATAACATCCGGCTAGCCATTGTCCCATGTGTATCACATGTGCAACACAGGCGATACGTGGCAGGATGTTGAACTGCTGTACAGTGCCGTGTAGATGTATATGGCAAACATATGCATGTAAAGGTTTCCATGCGCATGTGTGCATTGTCACTGCTCATGTCCATTAAGGCAGTGTATGTGTTGATATGTGACATATACACAGCATCAAGGTCAACAGCATTACTGTGGACACATCCAGGCATGTGCTGATAGGTAAGAACACCAGTACAGGCAAACAGACATGCCCACATCAAGACAGCATTTACATTGAGTATGAGCAATGTAATGAGGTATCACACATATATGGTGATGATATCCAATGCACAACGGGTGTTACATGTGTGTGACACAAACATGTCAGTCATGTCAGTGTCATGATGATTTGCAAAGATAACTGTTCATATGTACTACATTTAATACAAATGTATGTGCAGCTGTATCTTTGTACATCTCTGTGATACTGTGACCTGTCTCCATCATTATGTCTTCCAGATAATGCCTCATTCATGCCTGCCAGCGTATAGCCGCCTGGAGGATGATGCCCTCATCCAGTACCTCCATGATAACTATGAGGTGTTATTCAGCCATGTGCCACAGCATGCCCAGCAGCGTGACGACCTGTGGCAGGAACTACGCAGGAGGGTTAATGATGTGGGTGGCCATAACCGCACCTACCAGCATGTGCGCAGACACTGCACGGACCTGATATGACATGCGAAACAGCGTGCCAATGCAATCGCCAGGGAACAAGGTGGAACAGGTGGTGGGCCACCGACCCAGCACCCACTCACACCCACCAAGCAGCTACTGGCCAGCCTGGGGACACCCACAGAACAACATCCACAAACACTAGCTGCCATTGTGGAGGTGGGTGTCTCCCAGCCACTGAGCCTGGAGTTGCCTGGTAAGTCACTACTGCACATATGACTATTAGATCCCATTTAGTTGCATGTGTCACTGTACAATATGTAATGTAACATCATATGCAAGGTATGTTTACACACATGCCGCATACTATAGTATGCTACCCTGTGTATGCACACATGTGCATACTATATGCTATTGTACAGGCAAATGTGTTAACATGCACAGTGCACCCTGTAGCTGTCATACAGTCATGGACAATGTTCAAACTGCTGTGTCACGCCTATACAGGTACCTCTGGCTTGCCACACAGACATCAGTCCATTGCAGGTGAGACAGTTATCAGTATCAGGCTTGTTAATTCATATATATATTCATCACGTGGCCAGTTAACACATGTACACATAATGTATGGTCCAGTCACGATATACAGGTCGCATCTGTCATCAAGCACACTGGCTACCCATGTGCAATATATGCAAACTAAATGAAACACCGACATGAAACCACAGTATCTGTCATTGCTAGATGTGTGGACAGCTGTGCATACAACGGTGGAGGTGTTGTTCAATGTAAGCATATGTACTATACATTGGAACAACACATGTGTGGTACACAAACAGTACCACACAGTGAGCTGGGATATGGGCAGCCCACAGGATTCACCATTGTGTAATATGCTCCTGCAATGGGTGCACACATTGTGATGTGCCATCTGACAAGTCCCAGACATGTAGTGTTCCGGCTGCAATATTGTCTCACTATCCAATAATATATACCCCACATACCAAACATACAACCCTTTGTCTGCATAACCCTGTGGACAGTGACATATCTGACATCTATGGGTGTATGTCATATGGGACAACACAGACATGTGAGATAGATGACCATCACAAACATTTGGCCAACACATGTTCACACATGGCCATGGAGGATGGCCAGAGACATGTAGCCACATAGTAGATGTGATGTGTATACACCCTGTTGCACATTGTCCACACATGGTCCAACTATAGCCTTTGTTGAATGGTTATATAGTTGATGTGGAACACTGGACATCCTAAAAGCCTGTGCACAGCTTGTGGAGGTGTCACTTAATTCGACCATATAAGATGTGTTAAACATCATGACTGTGTCACAGCATGACAGTAGTCACCTGTACAGCTTACACAGACATAGACACCACATCAAGCCACAGATACCATACATTTCCCTTGCTGCGGTTGGACATCACTGTCAGCCATGCACCTCGTGTGTGTGGTACATAAATGTCATGTGGGACATGGTGTATTGACAAGTCTGCCATGTGTGGACACGGTTGCCAGGCAGCTAAGACATTTTAGTTGTTGTGCAGGGGTGTCATCCGTAGGTCTTCCAGTGACCTGTCACATGACACAGCATGGTTTAGTGTGTATACACCTCAGCAACATGGGTCACAATCCACAGTAGTTATGTAATGTGTATGCACGCAGTCATGGCTCTGCACTGTGTGTGTATTACACACTGTATAGCAATATAGGCGCCTCATGATGCCATGCAATGGCACAGTGTCTGTACTTCACACTGTATAGCAATGTAGATGCCTCATATTACCCTTCAATGCTCATGCACATCTGCTAAAAGTGCTTTCTATCTGTAGGGCATACAGATAACACTGCAATCTGATACCCATTACACCACTGTACATGTGTCAGGACACCATTGTGTCAGACATGTATGCATGTCAATGCACACATCAGCAGATTACATGTCATACTACATGTCAATGTCAAGGGCATATCAGCCATGTGCACTGTTAACCTGTACTGGTCCACATGGTGTATCACAGGGATGCATGCTTACTACCATGATTGTGTGAACTGCATGGCTTCTGATATGACACCTGCTTGCTGTTGTGTACAACCCACGGAGGTATGCTAACTACCACTATTAATGTCTGAGCTGCATGCCATCTGCTGTATCACATGCATGCTGCATGCCGTCTGTCAAATCACATGCATGGTGTGTCTGTGTGTCTTCTGTGTGTCTTCTGTGTGTCTGTATGTCTGTGTGTCTGTGTGTCTATTGTAATGGAGAGTCTTTCTTTGCATTCACAGGTGATGTAGTTGCGTGACCCTCCTGCGGTCCATCTGATGTTAGTGTCCCCACAGATACTAGCAGTGATGAACATATGCATGAGGTACAGGCAGGGATGTCATGGGCTGAATCTGTGACAATGGTTGCCATCCCAGCTATGTCCCCCTCTTCCCCGCACACAGTTCTCATGCCAACACATACCCCATCACCAGTGGCCATAGAGGAAGGACAGTCAGAGTGTGTTAGCTTGGAACAGGAACATGTGGTGGCTACAGAAGGTGTGTCTCCACACCATGGTGTCAGTGTAATGACTGCAGATGTGCCACACAGGCATGTGGCCAGTGCTGCTCATAGGAGGACCTCTGGCAGACATGCACCTGCAGGACAGAGTGCAGCAGCCAGTGTCACCAGACGCATGTTCCAGACTGTAATGGCGGCACAGGCATGTGCTGAACGACAGAACACAGAAGGGCAGAGGCTTCAGAGGGCTGCTATCCATTCTTTAAACAACAACATCCAGGCATTGGCAAATGCTCAACAGCAGATTGCTGATGTTCTGGACAAGATATTGGGTGGCATGGTTGGAATCCTTGACCGTGGCATGGCAATCCACGAGCATGAGCTGTCTGTGCTGGAACATCTGGTAGGAGTGAGGCATAGGCCATGTGGACGTAGGCCAGCTACACCACCTGGTGCAGGTCAACATGAACGAGCCACATCACATGCCCACTCCCACAGTGCTGGTAGCAGTAGCAGTGCAGCTGGTGCTGCTGTGTCGACTCCAGGACACAGCAGGCCATGTGGACGTGGCCCTGGACATTCCCAGTGGGGACACGGTTCCAGTGGACATCTGTCATCGGACAGTAGCCAATCTGCACCTCTGCCTGGTAGTGCCCATGCAACCCCTGGCAGGCACAGGTCATGTGGCAGTGGCCAGACACAGTGAGCTGTACTTCCTGGTCTGTACAATCTGGAGCTGTCAATAATACCCCTGTGTAGGCTGGACACATGGCAGAACTGTGTGCACACATACACGCACACAGCAGAAACATCTGTAGGGCACCGCAACACCCATATGCATAATGACAACACATGTCCAATCAGATCATCGTCCCTAACCCACACACATGATGTCATCCACTGGTGCAGCCTATGCACCTGGCAAACATTATCACCCTGTGCATATGATGATGCCTGTGCTGCATCCCTGTCATCCACACCATCGGTGCAGGGACATGCTCATATGGTCTGATGCACAAGGTGAACAGAATAGTGAGAAGTGTATATTACATTTGCTGTGTACTGTTGACACGCACCAGACATACCATGTAGTACAGGTTTAGAATGCATTGTTATATGTTCACAGTATGTGTCTTGGTAACAACAGTAACAGCATGTTGGTAATTATGCCCTGCTTCCCTCCTTAAGGTCTAATTGCATGTGCCATTACGTTACAGTGTTTGCAGCTAGAGTGCATTGTTGTATGTTCACAGTATGTGTCTTGGTAACAGCAGTAACAGCATGTTGGTAATGATGCCCTGCTTCCCTCCTTAAGGTCTACTTGCATGTGCCAATAAGTAGCAGTGTTTGCAGTTTCCCATGTGTAAATGTGGAGTACTCACAGGCATGTATGGCAATACCAGCATGCTATACGTAGCCTCAACCTCACTGTTAGAAAGGCTACCATTCCACAGATGTCCACACATCTACTGATCCAGAAGCATGTGAGCTGTTTAATAGATTACAGTGGCTATAGACGTGATGTGACATCCATACCGGGTCACATGACAGGTATGGTGACATGGTGCGGGGGGTTTACACAGTGGTCTGGCTGATGTCAATGTTAGAGGCCAGTTGATAGCATGAGGCCTCACTGTGTAGCAGTAATGCACTGTCACATTACAGGATGAGAAAACGCACAGACATACACAGAAACACACAGTAACATGACTACACTCACGGGGTCAACAACACTATGACGCACAATCGATAGTGTTGAGGTGAGGACCCCTGCCTATGTGGTAATCACCTTCACAGTACTATGCACCCACATGACGCGACACAGAGAATGAACATGTACAGGTAGCCAGTAAGGCTAAGACCAATGGCATCAACAGGGTAGTAGACTGCATCACCATGAGGGGATAGGGATCCTGTCTGTTCTGTATGGTAGCATACACCCTCACTCCATGCACCAGACAGCCATACATACACACACACACATACACACACACACACACACACACACACACACACACACACACACACACACACACACACACACATTGTGGAGTCCACAAATGTCATTCACATACAGATAGCTGACATGTGTGTGATACACACACCACCCCTGCCTATGTCTTGCTTTCTACACTGCAGTATGCAAAGATTTCTACAACAGTGTACAGGGGTGTGTAACAATTGGGATGTATTCCCCACCATACGTGGCATATATGGTCACATAAGCAAACACACATGGCAGTACTGTGACTCATACACCTGCTATATGATGATACGTCTGACAGACATGCAGCTGTATTGGACGCATTATGTGTACCAACGCTACCTTCGGCAATTGTGCTGCTATATGCACATGGGAGGATGTAAGTGTTACAGGTGTCAAGTGATGTACAGTCAGTAACACCCTGACCGCTGTGTAGGTTGTATGTCTTCACCTTCAAGTAACAGTAACATAGCGTACTGTTTGAACATATAATGGTAGGACAGCTTGTGACACACCTGTGACCTGTCTTCAGCAAACATGCATTTGCAAAGGTGGACTACCACTTTATGTACACACATAGGTTCATAGGTTCATAGTTCATAGGTTCATACTAGGCTATCTGCCCGAGGGCATTTACAAGCCTAGCCCATCGTTTTGTGGCTTACGCCACCCCTTTAGTATGGGGAACTATACCCATTATTTTGCTGTGCCTCTGTCGAGCAGTGACACTGAGGTAATCCCTGGGGTATATCTGCGATCTCCCATCCATTGGTCAAGATTTCTCTTGAACAAGGCCAGCGAGGTGCTCTGCCTCACATGTATCGGGATTTTGTTCCACAGCATAGGGAGTCTTTGGGTGATGAATCTATCCCTCCAGCACGTCCTATTAATAGCCGTGTCGAGGTTTAAGTCTCCCGCCCTTGTGGCTCTGATGGATCTAGATTTTTTGAGGTGAAGCATATTCATCAAATCTGGGTTTGACATGGCCTTGTATGTTAGGCAAAGGTCACCTCTGAGCAAGCGACTGAATAGAGCTGGAGTTCTTTCAGTCGGGCAGCATAGGACAGATTTTTGAGACCATTTATCCTTTTGGTGAGGAACTTTTGTGGCCTCTCCAGCTGCTGCAAGTGTCGGGTCAGATACATTCCGAATGGGGCATTGTACTCAATCATTGGTCTGATGAGTGATGAGTAAAGGGAGACTATGACCTCCCTTGATCTAGATGAGAATCCCTTCATGATAAGGTGGGCAATGTAGAAGGTCTTCCTGACTACTTTAGCTACATGGGTGTCGAATGACAGACTACTATCAACCTGGGTCCCCAGGTCCCTGATAACTTCTTCTGTGCTCAGTGGATTGCCACCTATTTGGTAGCTAGGGGTAACCTTGTTTTTCCCGAAGGGTATGACTATGCATTTTTTGGCATTTAACTTTAGGCCGTGGCTCTGGCACCAGTTATCTGTTTCTGTGAGACCCTTCTGAAGGATATCTGTGTCAGATGTGTTTTCTACTATGGCGCCCAGTTTGCAATCATCTGCAAACTTTGTCAGCCATAACCCTCCTGTGTTTGCTTGTACTTGGAAAAGTAGATGCCAAACAAGAGTGGGCCCAGGACTGAGCCCTGTGGGACACCACTTGTGACAGGCTTTGAGTCTGACATGGCGCCAGCAACTCTGACCCTGTGGGTTCTGTCACTCAGCCAGTTTGCAACCCATCTTGTGATGTATGGGTTAACATTTAAGCTGATGAGTTTTTCAATGATACCCGAGTGGGGTATTGTATCGAAGGCCTTAGCCAGATCGAGGTAGGCTGTATGGACTGCCTTTCCCTCATCAATGGCTTTGGTGACTGTTTCAAAAAGTCAACCAAGTTTAAAAGGCATGATCTGCCTTTGACAAAGCCAAACTGGGTTGGATCCAAAGTCTGCAAATTTCCCTATGTCTTTATTTATGAGATCCATTATGATCCTCTCCATGGCTTTGCAGATAAGGCTTGTCAAGCTAATGGGCGGTAATTTCCAGGGTCGGTGGAGGCACCGCCTTTGTGAAGTGGGACCACAGTTGCAGTCGCCACACCCTGCAGTGCATCCAGAGGTAAGACTTTGATTAAACAGCTGTCCTAGCTGTGGGTTTAATTCCTCATTGAATTAAGTGGAGCACACAGCCGGGGACACCATCAGGTCCCATGGATGCTGTGTTTTTGCTTTGGAGAGCAGTTCTCACTTGGGCGCTGGAGATGTTTGGGGGCTGCAATCGTTTGGTATAGATATCTCTCCTTTGGGGAGGGGAGAAGTTTGCACTGAACCTGTCAGCCAGTATGTTGGCAATGTCTGTAGGATCAGTAATCTTCACATCATTTTGAACTAGTTCTGAGCATATCTGGGAGTTTCCTCCTAGGTTTCTAACATAGCTAAAGAAGGCCTTATGATTGTCTTTTGAGTCTTTAGCTATTTTTCTCTCGAAATTTGCTTTGGATGATTTTATGAGAGCTCTTAGTTTTGTACTTATAGTGATCAAGGGTGTCTTACCTTTTAAGGATTTTGCTCTATCTTGTAGTAGCTTCCTCCTTTTGTTGTAGAGTTTGTTTATGGCTGGGGTCCACCAGACTGGACGCTTGCCGTTGGTACAAAGAGTCTTTGTTTTGCTTGGGATTGCCTTATCCATGCAGTCCTGCAGGTGCTGGTAGAAGGCATTTGTAAGTGATTCAGCGGCTTGAGTACTGTTTTCCGCCAGTTCAGGGGCCTTAAAGAAGACCACACTAGTCTTTAGAAGTGTGAAGTCAGCTTTTGAGAAGTTCTTTACTGTGGTCTTTTTTATTTCAGGTGGGGGTGGGATGAGGACCTCCAGCGAGATTAGTTTGTGATCTGATCTCACCAGTGAGGGGTATACTTCCGGTGTTGAACATTGTGCTCCCATGTTCGTGATGATGAGATCAAGTATGTTATCTCCTCTTGTGGGGATGGTGACTAGTTGTTCCATGGCATTTGAGTTTATGAATTCCAGGAACTTTTGGGCTAGGGTGTTTGGACTTGAGTAGTGTTCCCAGTCTATATTAGGGTAATTGAAGTCACCTAGTATGATGGTGTTTGGTGATACATTTATCCCCTCGAGTGTTTTCAGGAAGGCCATGTGAGGTTCCTGAGTTTGTGAGGGTGGCCTGTAACATGCTACAATTTGCAGAGCAGTCTTGCCTACGGTTAATTGCACCTGGATGGTCTCCGATGCATCATGCGTTGCCACCAGTCTTGAGGTGTGGGTGTCCTTGATGAATATGGATACCCCTCCTCCTTTCTTGGTATTGTCCGGATTTTGGGGCCGGGCATGATATGAGGTAAAACCTGATAGCGCTGGGGTGCTCTCAGGAGCCTTGAACCAGGTTTCTGTCACAGCACAGACATCGATGTTCTCCATACTGAGAAGGGCTTCGAGTGCGTGCATTTTGAGATTTAGACTTCTGGCATTGAGCAGCATTACCCTTAGTTTTTTCCTTTTTGTGTTCTAGGGTGGTAGGTTTAGAATTTGAGCCTTGCCTAAAAAGGCACTATGGGGGTGGCAAGAGCCTTTGCCAATATCCGAATCCCAGGGTGACAGGTGCAAGCCGTCCCTTGCGACGCAGCGTGGCTTGTCCAGCATGTCATCCCAGGCAGACAGATACTGGATCCCCTTTGAATGACACCAGTGTTTAAGCCAATTGTTAAAGCTGATCATCTTATCTCTGTATTGTGGCATCATTCTTGGTGAAGGTAGGATACTGCTCAAGGTCAGGGTCATACCTGCCTGTGCTACATAATCAGAGAGCTCCTCAATGTCTCTTTTCATGTAGTCCAAGGAGGTACGTCTCAGGTCGTTTACACCAGCGTGGACAATGACTGAGTCATATTTGTACCTGCTGTTGAGAGACCTGAGTGCTTGCGTTATGTGGCGGATTCTAGCGCCCGACAGACAGCTTACTGTGACCTTCTCCTTACTCAGTCTGGTGAGCGGACGTCAGTGTGTCTGACTATGGAGTCACCAATGACTAGTGTGTCTGGCATTGTGTTTGGCCTTAAGGGCTGTGACTGTTTGACACTCTGACTGTGAGGTCTATGTGTTGCAGGTGTTGTGTTCTGAGGTGGTGGTTGTTTGGGTGTCTGCTTTGGTGGCCTCTGCTGTTTTGGTAGATTTTTGATCAGAGCCTCCAGTATGTCTTTGTGTGTTTATGTGTATGATTTGAGGTTGTAATGGTACTATGTGAGACTGGGTCTATAGTGTGTGTGGTAACCTTCTCCTCCTGACTGGTCTTGCCAGTCCTATGTTGAGAGAGCTCAGCCTCCAGTTTGGCCGTATAGTTGCATCTCTCGCATGTATTTGTGTTTTGTGGGAGGAGGAGAGGGTTGTCTGTGTACATGAGGCAATTGTAACATTGCCTCAATATTCCCAGGTTCACCAGCTGAGCAGGAGAGGACACTTGCAACTGATCCCGCGACATGCTAGAAGGATAGACAAAAAACTTTAAAAAAGATTCCGGGGGATGTGGGTGACCGAGAAATGGGGGGTTGCCTTTTTGGGGTACTATCTATGACAAGAGTGCCGTATCAAGGTAATAAGTACTGTAGGAGCAAGTGCTAGGTTTAACAGATAGAGAATACTCTACTTGGAGTCAAGTAGAGATGATCTTTTTAGTTATAGGATACGCTGATTAGATCAGTAGTATAGTTCGAGGAAGGTAGTTTTAAGGGAAAATTTCATCTGTGTCTAACTACAACATGCAGTTGCAATGCAGCCCCATCATTGACACCTGTATATGGAGAAATACTGATCCTACCGTACTGTCAGTATTTCTCCATATACAGGTGTCAATGATGGGGCTGCATTGCAACTGCATGTTGTAGTTAGACACAGATGAACGACATACATCAGCTACTGCACATGCATGGTAGCTGCTTGCACACTACTACATGTACATGTGTGTTGGCCCTACATTCCTGTCATGTAGCCATGTTTGTATGCATTGCAATTAGTGGACATGTGTGATGACATACATGACACACGGACTGTTGTATGATATGTTGGTTGTCATGGGTAACTAGTACAGATGGAATGTTACCTCAGTCAACATTGCTACCTTATGTACTGTTAGCATTCAACAGCCATGGACCTACCTTCCATGTGCATGCGTGTGATTGCTGTAGCCACTCGTCTGCATGGAGGACAGCAAAAGCTATACTATGTACATATGGGTTGTGTGTGTGTGTGGGCCATGTACATATCCACTGTGATTACATGTATGTCATATCCAAACATGAGCGACAGTCATCTGTTACAGCTGTGTAAGACCCAGGGCGCCTGTTATGTGTAGAGCCGACCTGGTTATGAACTGTGGCATCATTGCATTGCATACCACATGATGGAACCCTGTCAGTACCTGTGTAGTCTGCACAGTTGCTGTAAACCTATATACAGTCCACTGGTCATGAGTAATATGGTGTTGTAGTAATGTATGGATGTGTGTTGCTGGTCCAAGTACATGGTGATGTCTGAAGGCTACATAGTAGAATGCGGCATTTACCACTGTGATCTGCACCTGAGATATCTGTGATGGCTCTTGAGTGTGTACTGGTCAGTACATGTGAGTGGCCTTCATGTACGTGGGGACAGTAACATATGGAGTGGTCCGTCACAGTCTTATGGCCCACATGTCTGTATCTGAGGTATACGGTGGTAGTGCTATTGTGCACAACTGTGCCATATGCCAGGTGTTCCTCACTGCAGAGATGTCCATATTCCCCATTGTTGGATCTGGATTGTCAGCTGTGATCACGAACGCTACACAGCTAGCACTGACAACCGGTGTCAGATGTATGTAGTGCAGCGTTCATGTTAACAATGTTCACTATTGACACACTGTGCCCTTCCGTGTTTAGAATCCGTGTGCATACAAGACACCCTTCACTACTACTAAGTGTGTGAGCATGCCCAGTACGCTGTTGTGTAGATGGACACACAGTACATTCCCAACTGTGCCCTTCCGTGTTTAGAATCCGTGTGCATACAAGACAGCCCTTCACTACTACTAAGTGTGTGAGCATGCCCAGTACGCCGTTGTGTAGATGGACACACAGTACATTCCAAATGGACATGATGTGCTACTAAGTGTGTGAGCATGCCCAGTGACACCTTGTGTTGGTTATGTGCCTCTGTGTATGGGCATGACCATTGAAATCTTGTATAGCGATAGTGGTCATCCAGGCAACAGATGTCCATACCCCACGTCAGGATGGATTCCTACATTGAACACACTGGGACTGTCTTGAAGGGTGTACTGTCTGTGGTGTGTCTTGTATCAATGTAGTGTTGTAATAGTGCTCCGTAGATAGGCAGTTGTCCCACTCACACCACTGCCGTGTGTTTGTCTACGTTTACTTTGGGACAGTAATATGCTTTTAGACTGCTCACTCTCCATACATTCCCTATCAGTGTCTTTGCCTTTGCTGATGATGTCATCCATCTAGAAGTATGCCTCTGGGAGTGCTGTGTTCCAGTAATCTCGGTAGTGTGTTCTGTAACTGCGTAATGTTGTAGTGTAATAAGGTAATTAGGTGTATGTTCAACTCCCGGCCCTGCCAAGTGTGTGTGTGTATTTGTTTGTGTGTTTCCTGCTGCCTGGGGACAGAGTAATGCTTTTAGACGGCTCCCTCTCCATACATTCCCTATTGGCATCCTTGCCTTTGCTGATGATGTCATCCACCTAGAAGTATGCCTCTGGGAGTGCTGTGTTTCAGTAATCTCTGTAGCGCATTCTGTAACTGCGTAATGCTATAGTGTGATAAGGTAGTTAGGTGTATGTTCAACTCCTGGCCTTGCCAAGTGTGTGTGTGTGTGTGTGTGTGTGTGTGTTTCCAGCTGCCTGGGAACAGAGTAATGCTTTTAGACGGCTCACTCTCCATACATTCCCTATCGGCGTCTTTGCTGATGATATCATCCACCTAGAAGTATGCCTCTGGGAGTGCGGTGATGCTGAAACTCGGTAACGTATTCTGTTACTGTGTAGTGTGGTCGACTAGACAGGTAGGTGCTTGATTCCAAGGCATGGCAGGTGTGTGTGTTTGGCAGTTATACCCTATGTGTTGGTATCTGTGGGTGGCTAGCTGCGGGATGTGTTCATTGTGTTTTGTTGCTGACCTATATAGTGTCCACAGCCCGCATAATCTGCCAAGACACTGGGTTGTCAACATATACATTTGCCAATAGGTCTGGTGAGTAAATGTCAGCAGCCCTACTATTACCCTTAATACAGTCTGACCCGTGTGACGCAACAGAACACACATGTCTTGATAGTAACAACAATACATGATGCAGGTGGCACATGTAGTTTCCTTTTCATGCCTGTCTAATGCTTTGCTGTCATGTGGTCCGCTTTTGTGATATAAATGCAATATATACATATGTGTGTACATGTAATATGTGTGTATGTATATGTGTGTATGTATAGTTATGTATATATGTATACAAATAATATTTATGATATATGTAGATATAGAGAGATAGAAATAGATATAAACATATATGTCTGGGGGCATCAGCACTATTGAATGTTTGTGCTGGATGATCTGTACGTGATAACATGGGATGTATGTATATCTGCCATGGCGTAGTGGTAATGCACATCGTCTGTTGTGTGCAGGGTCCCGGGTTGTAGTCGTGTAGGCACCAGTTATTTTGTTGCTGGGAAGACTATGGGACATCGAATATGGTGATAGTAAGGCACCTGTTACCAGTTGTGTACGGATTTGAGCGACACTAAGTAGTGGTTATTAATTTGGAGGTTCGGTGTGGGTCATATAACTATTCATTAGAAGACTGTACTATGCAGATGAGGTTGATAATAGTGTATCCCATTTATCCCCAGGGTGTGATGCAGATACCGGGAGTGTATGTGTGTAGTTAGCTGGGTGCAATGCTCGAATATAGTTGACAGCATGGGAGGGGGGTCAGACATACTGTACGTACATTGCAGTACTGTGCCTCAGGAGTGCTCCTGCCTTAGCACACCTAAGATAAGGGTGTGTCTATACCTGCCTGGTGACATTGGGAGGGATGACAGCAGTGGTGGGGTAGTCAGGATGTACAGGCTGCAAAACAGGTGATGATCAGCACAATCAGCAGATGACATGGCCAGCCTGCACCTGAACAGTACAGTAATGTGAGCAAGTAGCATACACACAGGTTTCTTCTGCACTCTACACCACTGCTGTATACCTGTGGGGACATTTCATGACACAGTCCAACCAAATGAGAAGGGCTGCAGCAGGCAACATAGACCAACATATGCAGGAGGCTGAGGGCAGTGAGGATGTGTAAGCTGCCGAACATCCCTTACTGGGTTGACATAAGACTTTATAGACCCAGGGTGACTTAACAGGGGCTACATGAGCTGGGGATGGTGGAGCACTATGGGGTGGACAGAGACCTCCTACAGTGGCTTGTTGACCTGTGCCTGCCACACCTGACACATCAAACAGGCCAAGGGAAACCCATCACAGTAGATATCACGGTATGTGTTGGCCTGGGTATACTAGCCACAGGTACATCACACAGCACAACTGGGAATATCATGGGGATCTCACAGGCATCTGCATTCAGAGTATTGCACCAGTTCACAGAAGCCATGTCAACATATGCTAGTGAGCACGTACATGTCCTCAACACACGTGATTAGTAGACCAGCAATATGCATCTCCTCAACCACGTGGATGACTACCCTGGGATACTGGGTGCTATAGCCTGCACACACACATACACATCAAAGCACCACCAGGTGAGTGGGGTAGGGCCTACAGTCACTGCAGGGGCATACCCTCCAAGAGCTAGGCCATATGCGACGGCCAGGGCATTAGATTGAATGTGTGTGCTGTCTGCCCTGGAAGCTATGATGATTCCAATATATGGCTTGTGACACAGCTATACCACACCTTTGCCAATATGGGCATCCCCTACAGTGTCCTAGTGGGGGATGCTGGGTAACCACTGGTGTCGTGGCTGATGACACCCAGCAGCAATGCACACACACCTGAACACTCACACCATAATGAGGCAGATGCACAGGCAAGACATGTAATTGAGCATGTGTTTGGGATGCTCAGTTCATGGTTCTGGTATCCGGACACATCCGATGCAGCCCTGCAGTATTCACTAGCTACATGCACACAATTTGTTATGGTATTTGCTATGCTACACATTCTGATCCTGCAGTAACAGTTGCAGCAGGAACAGCATGGGGCAGGGCCACACGGCCCAACACCACTGCCAAGGCCTGTACAGGCACAGTGTGACTTGGCGAAGGAACTACCTGAGCAGGGCCCAGTCGGCAAAAGGCTGTGCACAGCATGACCTGCCCTTGGCAAAGAGGCAGCACAAGGCATATGCACTGACACAGTAGGTACCCACAGATGTCCCCTCCCTGACCCGCACACAATACAATGGATGCCAAACATGACACTACCTGTGCTCGGCCATGTATAGGAAGTGCACTGTGTGCATCCGACATAGGCAGCCCTCCAGCACCATCCTCAGGTCCAGAACACCCCCAGGGTATGTCTATCGACCTAAAAATTGGCAGTTGTATTAGAATGTGTATTTATCCATTGCTATGGTATGTATGTGAGCATACAAGAGACTTTGGTGGTTGACTGTTAGGGCAGCAGACAGTACATGTCCATAGTAGCACCATGACATCTGTAGCACATACGGGGGTTACAATGGTAGCCAGTAGTACACAGGGTGTCCTAACCCTCTGCAGTTTATGGGCTGAACAGCATGTGTGTCCATACAGCCCACAAACGTTCCATGCAGCTGGACAGGTGTGGACCAATACAGACAAATGATATACAATGGCCAATGGATATGCCCAACGAATGACCCCAACCCCCAAAGACACACACAGACTACAGCAGGCCAGGCAGTTTGATGTAGGTTGTGAAAGCTAGGATGTCCAACACCACTGTGCTGGTATTTAACGCTGGGATCTGGCTTACACTGGTATCCCTCCAACCGGCAATTTAGGTAGGTCCACACATTGACATGGAGTACCTGGCATACCAGTACAGTAGTGGCAGATGTGTACAACTGTCAGCTGTGCCCCCCATCCAACCTACACATGTGAGAGTCATGTGCGCCACCCACGGTGCTGTGTAGGACTGTGGATGCGGTTGGATGTCCCCCCACGCTATGCAGACATGTAGCAACTGCCAATACCACATGACCATTAGCTACCCTGCAGACACAGTATGACACCTGTCTGTGTAGAACGGAGGGGTCGGCAACACAGTACTGACTATCTGGACATGTGACTCATGCGATACAGTTGTCCATACTTGGCATGCTCACACACATGATGGTATGATGGTAATGTTGGTTGACAACATGCGTAACAGTCATACTGGGCATGCTCACACACTGAAACACAGGATGGCCAGGCATGCATACACCAGTGGTCCGGACATATCTGCCAGTACATTGCTATACTGTTGGATGACTGCGCTGCATGGTGTGTGTGTGGTCTATTGTCTGTACATATGCCATGGTCTATTGTTAATTCACATGAGCTATGTGTGCAGGGTACTGCTACTAACACGTGAATAGGGTGGTTCTTTGTTTGTGGACAGAACGACGCCTTTGGATACGGACTGGGTAAGGCACATTCCAGCAGGTGTGAGGAGTTGTGCGTGGGTTTGCACAGTGTTAAGCACTGCTGATCTCTGGTTACAGTACCTTTTACCCGTTTAGACTCCACATTTCTTTGACAGTGCACTACTGGCATACTGGTAGACAAACGCGCTTACAGCCGCTCTCTCACCAACATTTCTGCTTACATTTGTCACTTACTCTGGGTGTGTGCGATCCCTTGTGATGCATATTACATCGGACTACATGACTACAGTATCGGGTATGTCTAACCATTTGGCGACGGCAGCCGTTTGACTGTACGGACTCGGCAGCCTGTCCAGTGATGTAATCATATTATATGCGTGTTCCTCATACGATCTGCTCCCATCTGCCTGATACATGGGAACCGATACTCTGAAATGTTGACATGTGAATATGATTTTGTTAACGCAGCTGTCCGGCGAGTCATGCTACCGCATACCTACTGTACGTTTTCCACCTTTCAGATTGCACGACGGGAGACTATAGGAATAACACTTTTCCCACTTTTCATAGGACAGTCCCTCATTGGGCATATGCCATGTGACGATACTCTAGCCATTGCAACTGTCCTGATATGGGGACATTCTCATATTCTACGTGTCTGTAGTGGTTGCTTGTTACAGATCTTGTATACCTGACACGTCGATATGTTATAAGTAGTAGCATAAGCAACTTTACAGCTGCTAGACTACACTTTGATTTGTGCTGATATGTATATTGCTGTACTATGCATGGCTGTAGGTATGTTCTGCCCTGGTATGTCTGACATTTCTACAGAGCAGGTCCCACTTTGGCCATTCAGAATGGTGGCGGCCCTATAGATCCTATATGTAGAGCTATCACATGTGTCAAGGCAACACATACCCACAGCCAGTTGTCAACTGACTACTTCCACGGTTTGCATACATTAAGGTTATTCTTGTAGCATTATAATTGTTAATACTGTTTCCTATTACATGTAGCTGTTTCTGATACAACAGATTAATTTCTGACACCACTACACATAATATATGGCCTCCTTTCCCGAACTCACAGGCCATGTGCCATAACATTCATTTTGCAGGACACAACTGCCCAGACGGGTGTGTTACTCAAAGGCGTATGGGTGTGGAACCTCATCTATTTTGCTATCATCTACCTAAAGTGGTCATCAAATTATGCATTTTCCGTAACTAGCAGACCTCACATACCAATGGGGGAGAATGAACACTGTATCAGGAACACTGCATAACTCCCTGTGGGACACATTTAGATGATTGGTTCTATTAACCAGACACATTGACAGTCACAGAGCATATGTATTCATTCACGTTTGTCGAGGTACATGCCGTTTATGACTCATACATGTTGTCATCTGTCATTACCTGTATTCCGCCAATTGTCCACCTAATATCACTAGTTCTGGAAGTGTTTAGTTGGACTTTGTTACATTCTGATTCATAACTACGGACGTCCATGCTAATCGGATACACAGCACTGATTTGGTCTCTATGTATTCCCCCGATGGTTTACAGACTATCCAGTAGATGTGCTCTTCAGGTCTGGGACATATAGGCATCTGCTATGCCCACATAGGAATATTAATGACTTCCACTGGGCGGGCCTACTACATTTCTGCCAACCAGCACCTGCACACTTAAGCCCATTATTGCATACCCATGGTTCACCTACCTGGCACCCCTCTACAGCACTCATGACATATACTTACAGTGAGTGCAGCTGGGGTATGATCACACCCCTACACATTGCCCACTCTCCCCATCTCAGGACACATGTTGTACGTTTTGTCAACCCATGTATTATCACACTTGCACAGCCTACTGTTCCATGTACACCTACATCCTGCTCACATCGATGACAACAGGTTGACACATACACTGAATTTTTGGGGTCCCACAAGGGACACCGTTATCCAAGTTTAAAGTGTAGACCTTGCAGATCTCTCCCACTGCTACTTTCCTGCCGGTGTTTTGGACAGCAGCAGTGTATTAATCTTTATTGCCTGTCTGTATGTCTGACCGGCCTAGCTGAGCGGTGTTGGGGGTACAACGTGTATTTATTGGACCTCCCAGTCACATATGCCCGGGCTGTATATATGTTACCCCTAAATGCTGTAAAGTAACCTAGTTATGTACATGTGTATATCTACAATGACATATATATTTGTTTTGTGTGTATATATATATATATATATATCAATACCTGTTGTTTGTGTATATATATCTATCTATATATATATCTGTAGTATATCTTTGTGTGTATATATATATATCTGTATAAATGTATATGTGTATATAAATACATATATATATATATATATATATATATATATATATATATATATATATATATATATGTATATATGTTTTTATCTATATATACATCTGTGTGTCCATTAACCTATACATTTCCTGGACATAGACACTTACACATGCATATTGGGTTTTATCTCTGCTTCAACAGCATGCTATTGCCGACACTTCCCTCCAGTGAACTTGTGATCAGTATACTGCACATTATACAGCAGACAGATGTTGCACGTTTTTCATGTCTGGGGTGCCACTGATAAGTGTGATGTGATACAGTGTCTTTCGACCTAGTACTCGTATGCGCAGCCTTTTATTCCTGCTACTGTGTTTGTTTCTGTGCACATTCATATTATTAATGTTAATAGAATGAGTGTTTGTGTTACTGAGATTGTACGTCAACATATTGATGTCTGCATGTAGTTGTGTCTTTCTGCTTTTCCCGGTTTGGGGTTGTCACAGCAGAACTCCGTTCCGCTCATGGGTGGCGTATAGGTTTTAGGTGCCGGGCTGCCAGCCCTGACGCACAACGTCCGACAATGATACGCCCATTCACGCATGTCTCCACACAGACGACGCTCTATCTGGGAATCGCACCTCATACTAGCTGACCTCCACGGGCCGCTCCATTGTAACCGTTGCAACGTACCCTAGCACTCCTGTGTCCATAATCGCATATCCATAGTTTCTCCAGCACACCCGTGTTGAGTTTCCACGCATAACAGCCATTATACACCTGATATCGCAGCCATGACACACCTTTACACATTGCTCTCTTCAGAGCGTTGGGGCCCTACACACATTTTGTACCACCTTGTGTATTCACAGGCTCACCATCCATTCATATTTGCACATATGTGCCTTTCCTGGTGTTATGGATTACGAACGATTTGCAGGTTACAAGTGTAGGTGGTCACAACATGTACTACATTCCATCTGTGTATAATATTGACGTAGCACTTCAACGATGTTATGGCCACTGGTATAACCCTGCCTCTGGTGTGAATAGCGGTGCTCTACTCACACTTGTGCAGCTTTATCCGACATATGCTGTGAGCACTTTATAATACCTTACTTGATTCCCTTCACAACCCTTATGTTTGCTTTTGTCTTTCGGCGTTAATTATATAAATATATATATATATATATATATATATATATATATATATATATATATATATATATATATATAGATATATATATATATAGATATATATATATATATAGATATATATATAGATATATAATTGCATATTTATATTATGTCTGTGGATATTTATCTATGCACACATCTATCTATCTATCTATCTATCTATCTATCTATCTATCTATCTATCTATCTATCTATCTGTCTATCTATGTATCTATATCTATATATATAAAAGTTACAGCTGTACAAGACACCATACATTTGCTATGCTACAAGCGGCGTACACCTGCACAGGTGCACTTGCATCTACTTATTCTGAGTTACATATGTTTACTGCCACTTCTTTGGGATTACATGTGCCTTATTCCTTATGAAAGTGCCACTTTGATTGATGGAATCCAGTTAACGGCCCCATGCGAGACACCCAGTCACCTTTACATGTATAAATGTTGGCTTTACAGCACAGAGGCATTCATTGCACAATTAATATGTGCTATAGTCATACTTAAACCAGGAATGCCTTTACGTTAGGCGGATGCTCTAACCACTACACTGTTGTTGTTCTGCCTCATTTATATGTATACCCATGGTTCATAGCTACTCTGACATACGCCTCACCACTTCCCTTACACAGCAGGCATCCATTCTCCTGCTGGGAAAACCGCAGTACTACACTTCTGACATTCCCTGTTTCCTACTGCTCTGGACCCGTGCTGCATGTGTACTCACTCCAAGGATATTCAGAACTCCTACGCTTATAGTCCTCGCACATACGCGTGTTTGATTGTCAGGGTGTTCATGTGCTGGTCCAGGTTTAGGCTTGTCCGACTGGTGACTAGAACTGCCCTGGTACTGTTCAAATATCATATGTAGCACATGGACAGAGTTAGTCCAGATTTTAACATTCTATCTGTGTTTACAGACGCAGGTGTTTGGGCACCTCTGACCACATTATTAGGTCGGCACTACATAATATTGGGCGGGGTGTGGTTCCACTAAAAAATACAGTGTGGGGGGAGGTTTCCAAGTGTTTCCCTTCACATTTGACTATTTCATTCATTTATAGATACAATGAATATTATTCTGGACATCAGTTATAAATTCACTCCAGGTATGCAATAGTCCTGTCAACAAATGTGACGGTTGGTGTACATATGTGTACAGACCTCTGTGATACTCGGGGACTAGTTTCTACAGTGGCAGGGTCAAGGCTATGACAAATCAGGGACAATCACGGACATTTCTACCATATTAGTACTATTAACTTGGAACGTGTTGACAGATTCGTATTACTACTAATTTTCTGCAGTTAAATGCTTCTATTACTCTTCATTGTTGTAAGTAGTCATTCTCATTCAACACCTTTCCTCCAAAGGTCACAGGCTTTGTGAGTGATTAAGAGGCTGGCCAGTTATTGTCCGAATGCTCTGACCATTGGTAGGGTTGACACATTGTAATATGTACAGGTTGGGATATATTCTGGGGACACCATCTTGTTTAGGCCAACACATACCCATGGTCAGCGCAGGTTTAGAACATTCATTAGTTTCCTAGCTGTGAGCCTATACCTTTAGCACTTTAGTTGTTAGTCTGTTTCTTCTACAAATTACGTATTTTCTATCCTGATGTGACCACTTTAGGCAACTGTTACATGCAGTATGGTACATAGTTATTTCCTACAATCACAGGACATTTGGCATTGTATCATTGTTGGTCAGGACACACCTACCCACACAGTGACTGTCCCTCACACAGTGGATCAGGGGTTATCCTGTTTATGTCAGTGCCTTCATCACCCTATTTCCATGTGCCACTATGCAAATGTGTACAATATATTCTCTCGATTATTCATGTCGGGACACGTGCGTCACGGGCAGGTGTTTGATCCTAGGTAATAGGTTCTGCATGACCATCTAGGGCTGGACAGTCTCGTGCACCACTACTGCACATTCCAACTTGTGTCCAGATGTCTACAGGACTGGACATCATGTCTTGATACCCATTCTAATGTTTATACAGGTTACTTATCCCATGAGGGATATCCAAAAATTTAACAAAACCAATACCGACCATTTTTTTTGGCGTTACGAAAATGTGCTGGGGTTTTACATGCAAGGGATACATAGTTTGCAATCCTGAAACTGCCTAGGGTGACACTGCCTACTACATATGAGTAGTGGTCATTATGTGTAGATGTGGCTGTGCCAAACTAGTAGGCCAAGTGTGGCTGGATTTGGTGGACGTTCAGGTATGGGGGTGGGTTGTGTGCTGTGGAGGGGATGCTGGGTATTCCATTATGCATCCAGGTGTGTTGCATTTGATTTGGCCGGTTCCATCAGGACCAATCTGCGGGTATGTGCCGGTGACATTTCTGTACATTTGTATCGCACATTTTAATATTCATATGTTTGTGGGATTGTGTTCTACAATATGGCCTGTCTGGTTGTATTGCAGATGTGTATACATGTTCTTTGTGTTTCTTTCTGATTCACCCGCTGCTCCCTCATACACCTTCAGTTCACCTATTCTGCATACGACACAGTCTCGCCTTTGAGGATTATACCATTACCCATCCCCCACACACACATATTCCTGACACTCCATCCATCACTGCTTTGGTTGATGGCCCATGACATGGTCAAGATAACACATTGCATACACTACATATGTCAGGTACCTGTATGGTTGTGTGGACTACCCTGGCATGTTTCACCTTCCACATGCTATACATCACGCACATAGGTACACGCCCATACTTAACTTTCATGACATGGTTGGTACACCCGGGTAATACCCGTTCAACTGTGACACATCCTGACAAGTACGGCTTGGACCGCAGATGTGCGGATTTTGGCTGACTGTTCTGATCATTGATAGGATGCCACCTTTTCCTATGTCCAGGATGGGATATATTCTGGACACATATCCGATTGTACTGGACAACACGTACCCACAGTCAACGCTATGGATAATACTGTTCCTTTAAGCCTACATGTTGCCTTATTGTTGTAGCAGTTTATATGCTCCTTCTGTTTCATTTACATGCTTATTATATTTCCTGTTACATATGATATGTTAAATACGGACATACCTATTGTATGTGACTATTACATGCGTTGTGGGATATAATTTTGTCATACGGTTACTAGATATTTACATTTATCGTGGATTTGTTATGGACACATCTGCCCAGCTGTGTACTCTCTCTCACAATATGGGTCAGCTGGTGGCCCTGACCATTGGGCTGGATGTACCTATTGGCGGCTCGCTAACATGATGCATTTCTCTTCCACTTGGTATAACTATCTACACTGCATTGGACTATGGGCACATGGTTTTCAATGTCATTTGTTCGAGGGATAGGGACCCGTTATTCCCTACCATGCATTTGTGTTTGCTTCTTCTTTTGTGTTCGCAGGAACTGTCTTGCATGCTTTGCATACATTTCAGTATCCACGGACACTGACAGATGTGATTACTATTGCTTGCAAATTGTTATATGCAAGCATTTTAGGTTGCACATCGACAGCTGACATTTCCATGCCTCCGTATGGCACTTCGACACACCCTATGCACTCGCGCTCGTTTCCTATGCACGTGGCTGTGGTGGTAATGCCCCTTCATTAATATGCATTGGGCACTACTGTGCCATCTTCATGCCACACAGTCAGCGCAAGCCTAATGCCGGCCTTGTGCCGAGCTTTATGAATCCCGGGGATGGTTTTTGACTATCTGCGCGGAGGCAATTTGATTAATTTTGCAGACAGTTTGGAGTCTCAATGGATTGTTAGACTTAGGACACATAAGGGGTTGTGGTTGAATGAATTGGTGGCAATTAGACCAGCCCTGAGCAAAGTATGGTGATGAGAATGTTATATCTTAAGTGGGTTAAGTAGGTCCTGCTTCAACTCATTGGGTCACCATATTTATTTCTATATATTTAGATCCGAATATGTTAATGGCTTTTTGAGGCTAGTTGCATATTTGAGATGGGCAAGCTTTTTTCATAGTAATATCCTTCTGCCATAAGATATTTTTTTGCATCAGCAGCTTAAGTGATATATTGTGAAGTTGACAGTAGATGGTGCTTTGGGTAGTTTATTTAAGGCCAAGCTAAACAGAACAGCAGTTTTTGCTATTTTGGCTATGATTGATGACAGTGTTGTGTTCTTGTGGAGTCTGCACTTGCTGTGAAGTCAAGGGTATAGGATTGAAACAACTTTTACATGAAATGAATCCTGAATGTAAGCTGCATGGATAGTTGACAGGTCTAAGCTGCCGTTTTGTAGTTTTATTATTATTAGCAGCCATAGGCTATGCAGTATGAGTGCTCCCATTGGTTACTTTTATCTAGTGTCATGGTTTACTGTGTCATTTATTATATGTTATGTAAGCTTTACTGTTGGGCAGTAGACTTGAGATGTTGTTTGACGTTTTTGAGATATCTCAACAGCACAAGTCGTGCTTCAGTTTAGGGATGGAATAGCATTATACAGTGGAATGCCTCATTATATTTACACAGTGATCTTAGAATCTATGTTTCGTATAGGAGTCCTTTGAGAAAAAGGGAACTCCACTGGAATGCTGTAAAGTTTAATGATGATTATAATGAGCAGAATGACCATTTATGTTTTGATGGGGTAAGTTCATGTTTCTTACTTGCTCCTTTCCAGTTTCAAGGTATTGATTATGCCATTTTAACATTTGATATGATGTACAGTGTTACAACTCTTTATGAATCAACAGATGTGAAGATTTCTACTTAGAAAGGACATGATATAGTTGTGTGCGAAGGTCTTTGTATATGTACTCATGAATGAGCCACTTACTGCTGTATCTAATTTGAGTATTAGATTTTATCATCTAGGGAATTTTTTGTTTTTTTGTGTTTATTATGTTATTTTAATTTTTATCTAACTGATTTTTTGTAGGTTGCTTTACTGCCTCTTTCAATGTTACTACACTGCTCACTGTTCACTGGAAGTATCTTGTTGGCTGGTCAGTTTTTGAACTTTTACTTAAGTACTGTTTTGGATATGTAATAGTTTTTAGAGTCTGACGAAGTGAAGAGGGTCCATGAAAGCACTTAGTCAAATAAAGTATATTAAGTTTTATTGGCCATGCTTTGGTGCAGCGTTTCACTTTTACTAAGTAAATTTCACTCGCCACCACTTGCAACATACTCCATCTTTTCTCCCTGTTTCAAAAAAAGCCGCCTTCACATTTGGACCATAAACAACATCCCTGTTCATAATGATTAGGGGAAGTTCCCTAATGACCTAGACAAATTTTCTGTAACAGCATAAATACCAATAGGTGTCCCCTGAAAAGAGGATACTAGCTTAGTGGGACTATCCCAGTCAACAAAGGATAAATAAAACAAATATATAAGTTTGGGGTCTGTGAGGGTCCCCCCACCAAAAAAAAAACACTTAAAATAATTTTTTTCAGCTTTTTTAGCGGATGCAGTTCAGGGATTTTGGTCATCTGTGCATTCAGTTTCACATGCTCATAGTGGAAGCTTAGAAAAATGATTGTATAAAAGACACTATGTAGACCTGATATGCCATGTTTACAGCTATAATATAACTTAGTTGTAGCAAGCACACACTAAAAGTGACTGTCATGATATGATGTTTTAGAATATTCAAGCACACATTTCTGTTTGTGGGTTTTAGTAGTAGATTAGTACTATTGTTTTTCTTAAAATGCTTGTAGCTGTTTTTAAATAAGGTACAGTCTTCTGATGGGTGTTAGGGAATGTATTTGAGTCATTACATCAAATTATTTTTTTTTCAATGGAGCAGGAATAGTCAGGGTGTTGTGTTTATTCCTGTTTCATTGAAAGCAGTATGTGTGGGTTAAAGCAAGACTGTGAAAAAGTGATAATAAGTGAGATTAGGCTTTAATCTCCGGTTGGGCAATTAAGGAGATAACACATGAAAAGTTTCAGGATGAACAAAGGGGTTACTCACCCCTGAAAAATAATGCTTTTGTATTTTGCTGTGCTCTTTGATGGATCACGTGGTCAATGTACTAATTCAATCCACATCCAGCCCCCACCCCCAACAAAAAAGACCACAGTGAAGAACTTCTCAAAAGCCAACTTCACACTTCTTAAGACTGGAGTGGTATCCTTCAAGGCCCCTGAGCCATTGGAAACCACAACCCACGCTGCTGAATCCCTTACAAATGCTTTCTACGAGCACCTCCAGGATTGCATGGATCAAGCAATCCCAAATAAAATCAAGACCCTTTCCACCAAAGGCAAGCACCCGATCTGGTGGACCCCAGCCATAACAAACTTTACAACAAGAGGAGAAAGCTACTACAAGATAAAGCAAAATCCCTAAAAGGGAAGACATCTCTGATCAATACTAGTAAAAAACTACAATCACTCATAAAATCATCCAAGGCCAACTTTGAGAGAAAAATCGCCAAGGACTCAAAAGACAATCATAAGGCCTTCTTTAGCTATGTTAGAAATCTGGGTGGAAACTCCCAGATATGCTCAGAATTAGTCCAAAATGATACAAAAATCACTGAACCCACAGACATTGCAAACATACTGGCAGACAGGTTCAGTGAAAATTTCTCCCCTCCCTCCCCCCAAAAGGAGAAATATCTATCCCAGCAGAGTGTAGCCTCCCAATCATCTCAAATGCCCAGGTGAGAGCTGCTCTCTCTAAAGCTAAAAACACAGCATCAATGGGACCGGATGGTGTCCCCAGCTGTGTGCTACACAAACTCAATGAGGAACTAAACCCACACATAAGGCTGCTGTTTAATCTTAGCCTTACCACAGGATACGTACCCAAAGAGTGGCGTACGGCAACTGTGGTCCCACTCCACAAAGGCGGTGCTTCTATGGACCCTGGTAATTACCGCCCCATAAGTTTAACAAGCCTGGTCTGCAAAGCTATGGAGAGGATCAAAATGGAACTCATAAATAAAGACATAGGGGACCTACAGACATTGGATCCTACCCAATTCGGCTTTGTCAAGGGCAGATCATGCCTCTTGAACTTGGTCGACTTTTTTGAAACAGTCACCAAGGCCATTGATGAGGGTAAGGCAGTTCACACAGCCTACCTTGACTTTGCAAAAGCTTTCGACACAATACCCCACTCAGGTATCATAGAAAAGCTCACCAGCTTAAATTTAAACCCATATGTCACAAGATGGGTTGCAAACTGGCTCAAGGACAGAACCCACAGGGTTAGAGTTGCTGGTGCCATGTCAGACTCCAAGCCGGTCACAAGCGGTATCTCACAGGGCTCAGTCCTGGGCCCCCTCTTGTTCGGCATCTACTTTTCAGAAGTGCAGGCAAACATAGGAGGATTGTGGCTGACAAAGTTTGCAGATGACTGCAAACTGGGTGCCATAGTTGAAAATCCATCAGACACAGATATCCTTCAGAGAGGTCTCATAGAAATGGATAACTGGTGCCAGAGCCATGGCCTTAAGCTAAATGCCAAAAATGTATAGTCATACCCTTTGGTAAAAACAAGGTAACCCCAAGTTACCACATAGGTGGCAATCCATTAAGCACAGAAGAGGTTATCAGGGACCTGGGGACCCAAGTTGACAGTAACCTTTCTTTTGACACTCACATTGGTCATTGTTCCACTGTACTCTTCACTTATCAGACCAATGATTGAGTACAATGCCCCATTTGGAATGTATCTTACCCGACACCAGCAGCAATTGGAAAGACCCCAAAAGTTCCTCACCAAAAGGATAAAGGGGCTCAAAAATATGCCATATGCTGCCCGACTGAAGAAACTCCAGCTCTATTCAGTCGCATACCGTCTGCTCAGAGGTAACCTGTGCCTGACATACAAGGCCATGTCCAACCCGGAATTAATGGACATGCTCCACCTCAAAAAATCCAAATCCACCAGAGCCACAAGAGCAAGAGACTTAAACCTCAACACGGATATAAATAGGACATGCTGGAGGGACAGATTCATCACCCAGAGACTCCCTATGCTGTGGAACAGAATCCCAGTCCATGTGAGACAGAGCACCTCGCTGGCTCTGTTCAGGAGGAATCTTGACCAGTGGATGGGAGATCGTAGGTTTACCCTGGGGATCATCTCTGTATCACTGCTGGACTGAGGCATGGCAAACTAATGGGTATAGTATTTTCCAACCTAAGGGGTGGTGAAAGCCACACAACTCTGGCTAGGCTTATAAATGCCCTAGGGCAGATAGCCTAGTATGAACCTATGAACCTATGAACCTAATGGAGTTTGCTCCAATTAAACTGTACAAAACACACTCCAAGATGGGGATGACCAAACCACAATCCAGCCTGGCACAAAATGGTACTGTAGTCAAATATGAACACTTTGTTTAAAGTAGTGCAAACACTATGAGTACTTGGTCCAAAACTATTTAATAAAATGGTAAGCACTTTAGTAAAATTGCTTCATCAGACCAGTAGCAATTAACAGTGTAGCCAACTATAAATAAAATAATTCATCCAAACATCACATCAACAAAAGCAAGCATCCAATCAAATTATTGCAATGCATTGGATTGCACATAAAACAATTATTAAGTATAAATGCAAGATATATAAATACAGCATATAAAATTAAAGATCTAGACAGCTCTAAAACATTCTATTAAAACTAGCTATTCAAAATCAGTGAATCCCCCTTAACTTTAAAAAAAGGTCTCAGTGAAAATCTATCATTCAAACATGTGCCTTTGTCAGCTTGCATTCTAATAATCCACATAGTTTCCAATGACTCAGTGTAAGTTCTTATGTCACCTTTCCTATCGGTCATCCTGATCGTGTCCACTACCATAAATTTAAATGCATGGTCATGACTGTTATCCATAACATGTTTAGCTAATGCATTATTAGGAGAATGTACTTGTATTATAAATATGTTCCCTAATACGTTGTCTCAAAGTCCTATTAGTCTTCCCTAAATAAAATTCCTGACATAATTGACACACAGCAAGATAAACTGGTTTACTTTTATAAAGGAAATACACAGTCGGGTGAACAGCAAGTGTTCGAAAGGCTGTTTGCAAATTTTGCAAATGCCGAAAGAAAAAAGGTTCAAATGTGCAATGAGCTTGCCCCCCTGCTTTACACTTTTTTTTTTTTTTGTTCGACATTAATGTTCGAAAAACAGTGAATCTCCTTTGTGATTTGCTGTTTTTCGGACATTAAGGAATGTTGACTTTTTCACTTTCGTGGTTTCGAGTCGCTCATATTAGCACTGGAATCACTGTGATTTGAATTTATGAAGGTAAACCAGATAAACCACATTGCTTGTGTCACAATTAGCTATAGTATTAAAGTAATACATCTAACCCATATCAGGATGTAAAAAATAGGTACCAGTATTAATATAAACACAGTACTTACTTGAGGCACAAGGCCTCTTACTAACTGGAAGAGGGTTCATGACATCTATCGAAGTGGGAACATCCCCTACTACACTCTTAATGGTGGGATCCATGGCCAGTGTCTCTCAATAATCTTAACAATATCCTTACAATTACTACTTAAATACATGGTCAATCCTATTGAATAATTCATGCCAGCCTTTTTCAACCCACTCATATGAGTGGAATCCTTATCAGAAAAATAAGGTTTTGCTGTGCATTCTGTCAAGGCAATGACTTAATTCAGGGGAACATCAGTATTCGTCTCACTATACCCTCTACCCTTAAACTTAGCTCTCATCATGTGGAGCTCAGCAGTATTTCTGTCATTACCATAAGGTCTTGAAGAACGCATCCCTTGACCCTTCACTATATTTCGAAACACATGGGTACGATGCATACTTTTCCTATGAATGTAGGTGTTCCTAGCACATTGTTTCCTGTATACTCCAGTATTAATAGTTCTGTCATTATTACTAACAATATCTATGTCCAAAAAATGAATCCTATCATTGGAATAGCATATTGTGAACTTCAAAAAAGAAGTGTATTATTAACATAATCAACAAAACTTCTGCCAGTCAGTATATTACCTTTCCATGCAAGGAAAAGGTCATCTACAAACCTATGGTAGAACAATAAATTGTCCTTAAATTGTACATTGTTGATCACAAATTCATGCTCCCACCAAGCCATTACAATATTGGTGTAGCTATTGGCACTGGATGTGCACATAGCTATGCCATCACTCTGTAAATAATAATACCCATCAAATAAGAAAACATTGTTCTCCAATTCAATTTCCATGAATAGTAGGCAAAGCAAATCAACAAATTTATGATAAAAATCATTGAACTGGCCAAGATGCACATTCTAGACAATGTTGGTTCAGTATCATAGTAAATAGTGATTGAACATCCATTGTTACAAATAAATAAGATAAATCAATTGGATACTATTGAGTCAAATGAAATAAATCTTGTAAAAACTCTTTAGAATCTTTAAGAACGTATCTGTTCCTATCTATAACAGATCGCAGATGTTTCTCTATAAAAACTGATAAAGTTTCAGTGGACCAATTCCACACAGCAACAACTGGTCTAAATGGAAGATTGACTGGGTCTTTATGTATTTTGGGAAGACCCTGAATCATAGGAATGAGTGGATCTTTAAACGTTGAAAATGCTATAGGTCTAGAGTAATTACCCTACAATGTCAAGCATTCATCCAAGGTTGCTAATATCCTGTCCTGTGTCTTACATTTTGTTGCATAATCAATTACAGAATACACTGAGGTATCACTCAACATGTGCTTCATAGAATTAAAATAAAACTCTCTATCCATAATAACAGATAGAACACCCTTGTCGGCTGGTCTAATAACAATATTAGGATCTGTGGCTAGATCATTTAAAGCCTGTTCCTCACCATGAGAAAGATTTCTAAACACCTTGCTCTTTGGATCACTAACAAAATAAGCCTATATGTCTCACTTACATAATTGGCCAAAAACTTCTAACATAGGATGAAAAACAGCCATAAAAGTACTTGATTGCTTAAACGGCAAAGTATTAGTTGTCACCTCAATGCTAGTAAACATCATTTTCAATGCCACATTTCTTAAAAACAGCTTAAGGTCAATAATTGTATCACTGAACACTGCCTTTTGCGCTGGTATAAAGTTGAGGCCCTTATCAAGTACTGAAGCCTCATTATATGTAAGTACCTTTGATGAAATGTTCCATACTATTGAGTGTCCATCTGATGCCACATCTTTTTTAATGACTGATTACTGTCCAGGGTGGGTTGCAGTTTTTGCTTTGTTCAACCCTTGCTCCATGATCAACTTTGAGTTCTGAACTGTCTTTGACTGATCAGTAGGGGTAGACCTGGAAAAAACGAGGTATTCAAACCACAGTTTGAAAATGTAAATGCTGGATGTGACGACTTCCTCCTAACATCATTAACCAATGGTAACAGTTCATTGTCAGGTACTGAACCAATCGTTGTTCCTCTTTGGTAAGATTCACCAATCAAGGGGGCTTCAGATATTATGGTGTTTTGTTCAATAGCCTGTTGACTCAAGAAAGTAAGAGTAGCCTCAGTCAAATTAGAACTGATTACATTACTCATTTTCATATTCATTGATGGATCTGTGGTTTGTTTAGGCCAGGAAATACATGGCCATTTCTGAAATCATTGATATCTCTATTGATGGATCTGTGGTTTGTTTAGGCCAGGTAAATACGTGGCCATTTCTAAAATCATTGACATCTCTATTGAGCTTCTTCTTTTCTTTTTAAGTTGTAATAATTTTGCTCATACACTGTAACAGTGTCTATGGATGGAATTAATGGAAATGATTGATATAGTTATTCTACTTGTTTCTTGATTTTATCTACGAGTATTTTCTCTTCAGGTGTAAAAACGTTTATCAGAAGTTTCATATATCCATAGCTGGTGTCTAAGTTCAATGTATGCCATTTAGACAGCAAAGACAGAAAATAACACCCATACGTAGGCATTTATACAATTCTTCAACCACAGAGAGCCACACGTAAAGCTAGACATGCCTCAAAATGCTGCCTTTGTGTCTGGAGTCTTTTAAGTTTAAATAAGTCTTCTTCAAGTTTGTTAAAATTAATATGAAATAAGACTAAATCAATACCTTTATTTGACGTGGTAGGCATTTATACAATTCTTCAACCACAGAGAGCCACACGTAAAGCTAGACATGCCTCAAAATGCTGTCTTTGTGTCTGGAGTCTTTTAAGTTTAAATAAGTCTTCTTCAAGTTTGTTAAAATTCATATGAAATAAGACTAAATCAATACCTTTATTTGACGAGGTTAGATCTTCAGTACCATTATTCCCATCAAGTAATGGATTTTAATTAGTAACAAGACATCTCTTAAATTAATCATTCACATTAACATGATGGATGGAGGTATTCCTTCTTGCAGAGGCTCCTTCAGTCGGATTATACTGTAATTCAACATTATTGACCAAGCTTTCCACCATGCTCCCCAAGAGTAGTACATCAATCATCAATAAAAACACATAAAAAACTAAAGCACATGGGGTAAATGGTCTACCCAAATACTCAAATAATGCAAAACACACAAGATAGTGTATGATCAAAGCACAATCCAGCCTGGCAGAAAATGGCACTGTAGTCAAATATGAACACTTTGTTTAAAATAGCATGAAACTACGAGCTCTTGGTTCAAAATTTTTAATAAAATGATAAGCGCTTTCGCAAAATTGCTTCATCAGAACAATAACCATTAACAATGTAGCTATGATTAAAGATCTAAACAGTACATGTAATATAAGGATAAATTCTCCTAATAATGTATTGGCTAAACATGTTATGGATCAGGATCATGATACATTTAAATTTATGGTAGTGGACACCATCAGGATGACTGATAGGTAAGGTGACATAAGAACTTACACTGAGTCAGTGGAAGTTAAGCGGATTATTAGAATGTGTGCTGGCAAAGGCACAGGTTTGAATGATAGATTTTGATTGAGACCGTTTTTGAAGTTTAGAAGAAATAGATTTTGATCTAATTTGTGGTTTGGGAAATGAGTTGTGTTGTGAGATGGAGGACTTGGTTTTGGTTGAGTATTACTATGTAGACCAAGGTTGGGGTGGATGTCACCACTTTAGAAAAGTTTAGTTGTAATATGTAGGTATGAGTAGAAATATTTAGGCATTGGTAGTGTATGTAGGTAGGTAGATTTTTAAGCCTTCCTGGATTTTATGTGTTTAATGGTGCATGTATTTAGCACAGAATGTGGAAACAATTCAGGGAATATCACTGAAAATATGATGTTTTAAGGACTGATGTGTTTGAGAGTTTGCGGGATGGAAATTAAGAGGTTATATGTGGAGAGGTGGAGATATGCTCTAGAGAGTAGAGGAATGAAGGTCAGCAGGACTAAGACAGAATATATGTGTGTGAATGAAAGGGAGGATAGAGGAATGGTGAGGATGCAGGGAGCAGAGGTGGAGAAGGTGGATGAGTTTAAGTACTTGGGATCAACAGTTCAGTAATGGTGAGTGTGGAAGAGAGGTGAAGAAGAGTACAAGCAGGATGGAGTGGGTGGAGAAGAGTGTCAAGAGTGATTTGTGACAGACGAGTACCAGTAAGAGTGAAAGGGAAGGTCTAAAAGAGGGTAGTGAGACCAGCTATGTTATACAGTGGCACTGACAAAAAGGCAGGAGTCAGAGCTTGACGTGGCAGAGTTGAAGATGTTAAGATTTGCACTGGGTGTGACAAGGATGGACAGGATTAGGAATAAGTATATTAGAGGGTCAGCCCAGGTTGGAAGGTTTGGAGACAAAGCCAGAGAGGCAAGATTACATTGGTTTGGGCAGTAAGAAGCTGAGATCCCTCATAAAATCCTCAAAAGCTACTTAGGAAAATAAAATTGCCAAATATTCCAAAGACAACCACAGGGCATTCTATAGTTATGTCAAGAATCTAAATGGCAATGCTCAGATCTGCTCTGAGCTACAACAGAATGGCATTAAATATACTGATCCCAAGGATATTGCCAATATCCTGGCAGATTGATTTAGTGCCAACTTCACTCCCCTCTCACCCCCTAAAGGGCCCATCTCAATACCAAAAGATTGCCAAATTCCGATAATCACAGCCACACAGGTAGAAACAGCACTCTCCAAAGCTAAGAATACAGCATCCATGGGACCAGATGACATCCCAGGATGTGTACTACATGAACTACAAAATGAACTGGCACCCCACCTAAGTGTCATGTTTAATCATAGCCTCACCTCAGGCTTCGTGCCCACGGAGTGGCGCACAGCTACAGTTATCCTACTCTACAAGGGAGGATCCACCTTGGATCCAGGGAACTACCGTCCCATCAGTCTGACAAGCCTGATCTGCAAGGGCATGGAACGCATTATCATGGAACTTATAAACAAAGACATTGGCAACCTCCAGACACTGGACCCCACCCAGTTTGGATTTGTGAAGGGCCAATCTTGTCTCCTGAATCTGATTGACTTCTTCGAATTGGTCTCCAGAGCTGTGGACGAGGGTAAGGAGGTCCACACAGCCTATCTGGACCTTGCCAAGGCCTTCAACACCATCCCCCACTGTGGAATCATAGATAAACTTACTAAGCTGGGCATAAATCCCTACATCACTCAATGGGTTGCCAACTGGCTTACTGACAGAACCCAGACTGTAAAAGTGACAAGTGGAGAACCTCAGGGTTCAGTCCAGGGACCACTCTTGTTTGGCATATACTTCTCTGAAGTACAGGCCAACACTAAGGGACTCTGGCTAACAAAGTTTGCAGATGACTGCAAACTGGGAGCCATTATTGAATCCCCAAATGATGTGGATATTCTACAAAAGGGCCTTACAGAAGCAGATGCCTGGTGCCAGAGCCATGGGCTCAAGCTTAATGCCAATAAATGTATAGTCATCCCCTTTGGAAAGAAACATGTACCCATGAACTGCCACATAGGTGGCAGGACACTAAACATCAAAAGTGTGATGAGAGACTTAGGGACACAAGTGTACAGTGGTCTCACTTTCGATAACCACATCACCACAACAGTCAGGAAATCCCTCTATGTGGCACACCTCATCACTAAGGGCTTTTCATCCAGAAAAAAGGAGGTTATTGTCCCACTGTACTCATCCCTCATTAGACCCATTATAGTATAGTATAATGCCCCATTTGGTATGTACCTCACAAGACATCTGCAACAGCTGGAAAGGCCACAGAAATACCTCACTAAAAGAATCACAGGCCTAAAGCAGGTGCCATATGCTGACCGTCTAAAAAAACTTCAGCTATACTCTGTGGCATATCGTCTACTCAGAGGCGATCTCTGCTTAACATACAAGGCCATGTCAAACCCCGTGCTGTTGGACCTGCTCCACTTAAAGAAATCCCAATCCCTCAGAGCCACACGCTCCAGGGATCTAAACCTTATCATCACAATGAACAAAACATGCTGGAGGGATAGGTTCCTGACCCAGAGACTCCCCATACTCTGGAATAGACTGCCCATACTTGTCAAGCAGAACACCTCATTGGTCCTCTTCAAAAGGAACTTCGATGATTGGATGGGAGATAGGAAATTCACCCCGGGGATCATGTCAGTCACTCTTCTAGACAGGGGCCCAGAGAAGTAAATATTGTGAGAAAAAATTTCCAGGGAATTGTTATGGCTAGGCTTGCATAGGCCTTAGGGCCAATAGTCTAGTACCAACCTATGTGCTGAGGAGGGATGCAGAGTATATTGGGAAAAAGATGCTAAGGATGAAGCTGCCAGGTAACAGGAAAAGAGGAAAGCCTAAGATAAGGTTTATGGATGTGGTGAGAGAGGACATGCAGATGGTTGGTGTGACAGAGCAAGATGCAGAAGACAGGAAGAAATGGAAACAGTTGATCTGCTGTGGTGACCGTGGTGACCCTTAACGGGAGCAGCTGAAAGAAGAAAAGAAGAAGAATATGTGGGTTTCAAAGGTTTTGATGTTCCTGAATAGGATAAGCATAGTTAATGTGGTTACATAAGAAAGTTGTGTTCTAGAATGTAGTATGAGGTATGGCAGGTACTTCACAGTATTAAAAATACTTGCTGGTATGGAGTAGGATTTGGGAACATGTGACTAGGCATTTTTCAATGCAAATGTAGTAGTTGGATCATTCTAGTTGTGTATACATTATGAGGTATGTTTGTGAGGATAGGCTAAACCTGGTAAGTAGTGCTCTCGGGGTGGGGTGGGGTGAGGGGGAGGAAGACTTGGTGCATGCCTTGAGTTGCTAGGACAAGGTTATGTGGTCTGGAATTTGAAAATGTGGATAGTGGTGAATGCTTTGGAGATATGTGGGAAGATAGGATGGTGGAGTATAATCTGCTTTTATGGGTGGGTGGTGTTTTACTGGAAGGTGATCGGCTAAAATGTGTTGTAGGTTGTGCAGGATAAGAATAAAATTAGAAGCAGTGGGGGCTTGTGGGAATTGATGGTAGGGTAGGGGAGTGGTGTGGAGCCTGAGTGTAGCAAGGGTAGAAAGGGGTGGGCCAAAAATCTACAGTTGAGGGAACCTGCAGCTCCAAAAAATATTTTAATTTTAATTTACTCTGTTCCTGCAGTTAATGTTTCAAGTGAACATACTTTTCAGATTTCACATGTGAAACTTTCCCTCTTAATAGAAATGCAAACATGTTTGCCTGTGATTCTACAGATATTTTTCAATTATTTGATATGTTGCCAGGACAACTTTCCGCCATTGTATTAACTGTAAAAAGCAGGTTATAAATGACCCAGACAAATCACTTGAGTTATCAAATAACTGCACATTTAGGATATATAAACCTATAAATACTGTTTCTAGTAGTATGTGTTCTGATCAGTTGTGTTATTATAGTATACTGAAAATGAAATAGTACTTTCAGGCTGAAAAACTAACAATTAAAAGAGGATATTTTCTCCAACAGACAATCAACACATCAGCTTCATAAAAGATTATAGTTTACACATCACAGACAATGCAGAAACTGACCTTGACAGCTAGAAGATGTTGACATTATTGGAAAAGTTCAGTTTCACGTATTCATAGAATCATAGGAGTTATCTCTGCCGTGCCAATGTCCGCATTTAGGCTCTGCCTGTCTTTTCAAGAAGGGCCACTGCTTCATCTCCAAAAGATAAAAACCTAGACCAAGTAAGAATATGTTTGTTGATGCAGTGCATTTTTAGTGCTGAAACACACCGACAGTCATAATTCGGTGTCTTAATGGAAAAGCATTATTTGCCAGTGTCCTTAATTGAGCAAGCCACCATCCCAGACTGCATCCTGATAATCATTACATAAATGCATAAACTAAACACTTTGGACTTCGACATTACTTTTGCTACAAAAATATTTTAATGTTTTGCAATGAACCGTATAAAGTGCTGAACAGGCAAGAAATTTTGCTGCAGACATAATTTATATGGGAAGACACAGATCACTGGTTTTCTTTCAAAGCTATGATTACATTTTTAAAAAGTTTTGTACATTCATTAAATAAGAACAAGTATAGCATTAATAAACCAAAATAAATGACTTTTATTTGTCTGTGTTGTCAGCCGATGGAACTAAATCAACCACCAACCAAAAAAAAAAAAATCATCAAGCATTTCTGCCAATAGGCACAACAGCTGTTAGAAGGGTATAACAAGTGTGCAAGATTTGTGACAGACTTTTCCACTGTAACTAAACTCTCAAGTCATTAAAGAAGGAACGTTGGCAAAAGAACAAAAATCTATCAAGAAGCTTTACAAAAACTGAAAGTCTTGTTTCAAAAACTACAATGGCATATCTTGTTCTTGCAAAAAAATATACAGATCATGTTGTGGATGTGAGCCCAACTGGACTTGTTGCCAATTGATTACAAAACCATGGAATCCAGAAGCATGCCATTCCTTATAACAGTCACACTGAGACCTAAGCTAAAAACTATATAAATAGTTAGATATATTCTTATACTAAAAAAAAAATAAAATAAAACATATTCTCAAACAGCTGTTGTTTAGAGCCATGACAATTTTTATTGGTATTTGTATGATCACTAAATCAATCTGTTAACCAATCTCTTGCATTTATTACTGATTATTGAGAATAAAATACGTAGAAGATTAGTGGAGGAGGTTAAGACTATGAGGCGCTAATAAGTTTTATCCTGTAGTCCTGAGTTTGATTCCCACAGTGTCTTCTTGCCAAAACTCTGACTCTGCTCAAGTCACTTAAAGTACTCATGAGGCACCCCTGAAAGAGTTAAATATGCCTAAGTGGGTATATTTCTGAACAAGTTAGCAACCTATAAAATGACAAATATAAAATGCATGGGTTTGGAAGCAGTTCTTCATGCAGTTGTAAATGTGACTCTGGGCAATAAACAGACATGCAATGCATTGTTTTAAAGTTTGGTTTATCAGCTCAGTGTCTTGATTATCATTTTCACTGGAGAATAGTTTACCATTCCAGAAAGTGAAATGCTGTACTGCCATTTGTGTTAGGTATATATCATGTCAACATTCTGATTCATGATTCCTAATATTGCTGTTGTAGTACAACTTTGTCATGTGTAAGATTCCGTTATGTTCCTTACCTTTGAACAAGCATTATACAGCATTTTAGTATGACTCTGTATCTTATATATGTGCACATTCAACAACATAATTGCATATCTGCCTGTACATTTCTTCAACTGCATACTGTACACTGTATAATGTATACTGATTATTACTTTTGTGGAGCTTTCCTTCCCAGGCATCTGCCGAAAGCAAGTGGTCAGTCCAGTCATTCCTGGTAAAAAAAGTAAGCAACAAACAAACAAACAAATAAATAAATACATTTGACTAGGGCACTGTAAAGACTAACATACTAAGAGACCTATAGCTGGCAAAGACATTGCAGGATACAGTTTTGAGAATTACCTTGACCTCTGCAAATGCCATTGTGGTTTCATGCATGATTGGATGTGAAGCAATAGGTTCTCCAACAAAGGTAGCTATGTACCCACAGCTCTCTGTGGTCCCGAATGTGGTAGGCACTGAACCCTGGTAGGGACAGAAGGTGTGGTCCCTTTACTGTGCAACCAAGTTTTCATAATTACACAGATACGTAGATCTTCAAGGTGCAGGAAAGTCTTGACCTCAAGCATTTTGATATTTATGCTTCTTCATTGTGGCTGCAACAACTTTGGCTCAAATTTCAATCAATGGAATATGTAAAGGAGTGGTGGGTTTACTTTTGTCTGGAAGTTAGTGCAGATAACTTAAGGTCTGACTTGTTAAATGAGCTGTTCCCTGTTCTGTGTACAGTTGGTTTGAATTTTCATCTTCATTTCCCTAACATATTATCTTGAGAAAGTCACTTAATCATACAGTGCTTTGAGGCTAAGGAGAACTTGGACTAGGCCACTTATGGTCTCCTGGACTGCATACAAGCTAACTACCCATGACAGCACAGCTGAACTTAAAGGTATTATGCACAACCAAAAGCTTTAACCAGTATGTAAAAGCCACAAAATGAGAGATTAGACCATTTCTGGAAAAGCAGGATGGATCTGTTAGGCATCTTGCTCCAAACCGACACATGCTGGATCACTCTGCAATGACACAAATTAACCGAACAATTGCTGATACCAATTATTTTAAATTTCTTCTTATGTAACACTTTTGATGAGGTTGTAACACTGTGCAAAACTGGTGATCTTCTTTCCTTTGAGGCATGGGAAGAGAGCTCAGCAATGTCACTAACCATCTCCTTCAGGGTGAAGCACATAAAGTCATTCAGTCTGATTATGGCAATAGTCAACAGCCATTCAGTCGGCACAATATGGTCAATAAAACCTGACTGACAGGTGAGATCGCTACAATATTGGGGTTGGATAATATGCCCTTTCCCTGCATTGTACAGTCTTGGAGTTGGAATATATAAGAAGCAGGGGGTATGGGTTGGGTTGCCTGCAAAAAACAATGGTTTTTAGTTGCATGCTCCAACCTTGGAGCAGGCACATTTACTTGTCAACATTTGTAAGGGAATAATGCTATCCATTTTAACTGGTAAACAACATTTAATTACTTCTCAAAGCTGTGGGCATATCACTCTAGCATAATGAAGAAGAAATTGAAATAACTACTATATCAACTAATGTAAAATTTTACCCCCGGATTTACTAATCTTCCATGCAGGACTAATGTAGTCCTGCACAGAAGCAGCCGTTTATGAGGAGGATGGCAGCGCACCATGCATATTAATGAAGGGGCACTGCCTGACATCCTAATCCTACACGGAGCATGGACGAGTGCAGGGGGCGTGTCTGAGAGCAGAGCTCTCAGAATAAACATGCCCCTGCAAAGTAGAAGAGCAGAAACAGTAAATAAATGAGAGAGACCACTCGTAGGTGTCTGCATATCCCCACCAACAGTCCCCCATGTGTACAACAGGAGCAGTACATATAAATAAAATGATGAAACCCTTATATTTATTTTTTTAAAACCCCGAGTACAGCTAACCATAGGTGCACGGGTTCGCCCATCGCTTAGCTATGGTTAAATCAGTTGAAAAAGCTGAAGAGAATAACAAGGAATAAATGAGCCAGCACAGAAATAGTATAGTGGTCAGAGCATCCGCCTAACAAGCAGGCATTCCAGGTTCAAGTCCCACTGCAACACACAGCATTTTCTATGTGAAATCTGTATATGAACATTTTTTGACATTCTTTTGCAGTATAACCTAGTAAATAACATTTAAATGTGAACCAGAGTACTGCATTAAATGCACATGTGAAGTGTCAGTGTCATAATGAATAAGGCACTAGTAAGCAGGTTTAAGCACAAATAAGCAGTAGTAAGCATATATAAGCACTAGTAAGCATGTTTAACTGTGTTTGTGCGGGGGTAAGAATTGCCTACACAGATTAAGCAAAGTAGAAGCTAACTGAATGTAAGAAATGGTAACCGGAGGTTAGCATTGCTTAGCTCCACGCAAACCTGCGCAGACCCACTTACAACTGCTTTAAAAGGCCTTAATCATGCTGTACCCAATGGCCCATATTCTGACCAGCTTCAAAATAAACAGTGTCTACAAGGCTTGAACTCAGGGCCCTGTATACCACAGTCACAGTAGTTAATCACTAAGCCATCATAGCAATACATATAAATGAAGTATCAGCAAACTAATCCTCACCATAGGAAAATCAAATCAAACATGTGAACTGAATCTATGCACAGTGTGATGTTGTATAACCTACCACAGAACATAAATATGTGAACTGGAGTACTGCAATAAGCATAGATTTGAGGTGTTATTGTAACAAAGTGTAGAAGTCCCCAGGTCCCCATACAGTGTATGTACACATGAATCACTGATATCAGACACATATATAACCTGTAATGAATAATAAATCATTGCCAAAAGGCAAATATAGTGCTAATTAACTATTAAGCAATGCCGACCGCAGCACAGCTCAACTTAGCAAGTGTAAGCAATGTGTAGGAAAGCCAATTCAATCTGCCCAGTGGTATACCTCAGTAAATAATGCCAACCTTAGGTAAGCAGGTTTGCCTATAGCTTAGCCTTTTCAAAATCGGCCAATCATGGAAAAGTGTGGGAAATCAGCGCTACTTAAACCCAAGAGTTGGGAGTACAGCTCATAACTGGTTATAGCTTTCCCTTCAGACACTATGGCAGTAAAGGGAGAAGGAGTGCAATTCCGGGCACAGTGCTGGTGCATCCAGGAGTCCAAGGTCATGGCTGGACTCCTGGTTAAAGACCATGCAAAGAGACTGGTGCAGGACCAGTAACAGGGCTCCCAATATAAGGCAGAGGCCTGAGACTGTCTGACCCACAACCTCACCAGTGCCACTGGCGTACCCCGAACTGGTGAGCAGGTCAGGCACCACTATGCCGACCTGAAGCGGTGGAAGGGGAACCTCTTGGAGGAGAGACTCCAAGAGGCTCGAGCATCACGGAATGTCCCAGCTGTGTGTAAGTATCAGTACACTACCTGTTTAATAATGGCCAGCTCAGGTATATAGGTTTATAGGTTCATAGGTAGGTGCGTACTAGGCTATCTGCCCAAGGGCATTTATAAGCCTAGCCAGAGTGTGTCTTTTTTCGCCACCCCATTGATTAACTAACTGATCCTCTGTCAAGCAGAGCCAAGGAAGTGATCGCAGAGGTGTATTTTCTGTTACCTATCCACTTGTCAAGGTTTCTCTTGAAGAGTTTCAGTGAGGGGCTCTGCCTAATGTAGTTTAGAAATTTGTTCAAAAGCATGGGGAGTCTCTGTGACAGAAATCTATCTCTCCAGCATGTTCTATTTATTGTTGTGGTGAGGTTTAGCTCACTAGAGCATGTGGCTTGCAGTGACTTGGATTTCTTTAGGTGGAGCATGTCCATCAATTCTGAGTTGGACATGGCTTTGTAAGTCAGGCAGAGATCACCTCTGAGTAAGCAATATGCCACTGAGTACAGCCGGAGTTTTTTCAGTCGGGCTGCATAGAACATATGTTTGAGGCCAGTAATCCTCTTGGTGAGGTACTTTTGCTGTCTTTCCAGCTGTTGGAAGTGTCTTGTGAGGTACATCCTAAATGGGGCATCATACTCTATGATGGGTCTAATGAGTTATGAGTAGAGGGGCACTCTTTATTTCTAGATACGAACCCTTTAGTAATTAGATGGGCCACATAGAAGGATTTCCTAACTACTTTGGCAATATGATTGTCAAAGGAGAGATTACTATCTACCTAGGTCCTCAGATCTCTTATTACCTCTTCTGCATTAAGGGGGCTGCCACCTATGTGGTAATTTGTGGGTATTTTGTTTTTCCCAAATGGGATGACTATGCATTTTTTGGCATTTAGCTTGAGGCCATGACTTTGACACCAGGTGTCCGTCTCAGTAAGGACCTTTTGGTGGATGTCTGTGTCAGCCAGAGAGTCAATTATGGCTCCCAGTTTGCAGTCATCAGTGAACTTGGTTAGCCATAGTCGTCCTGTGCTTGCCTGTACTTCTGAGACTTCTGAGAAGTATATGCTGAACAATAGTGGTCACAGGACTAAGCCTTGCAGGACAACACTTCTGACTGGTTTAGAATCGGACCTTGAGCCCACTATTCTTACCATGTGAGTTCTGTCTGTAAGCCAGTTGGCAACCCATCTCATGACGTAGGGGGTTATGTTCAGGCTGGTGAGTTTTTCTGTAATACCCAAGTGGGGAATGGTGTTGAAAGCCTTGGTGAGGTCAAGACAGGCTGTGTGAACCACCTTTCCCTCATCTATGGCCTTGGTGACTGTCTCAAAGAAGTCATCAAGGTTTAGTAGGCATGATCTGCCCTTAACAAAGCCGAACTGGGTCAGGTCAAGTGTTAGGAGATTCCCAATGTCTTTGTTAATGAGTTCCATGATGATGCGCTCCATAGCCTTACAGACCAGGCTAGTCAGGCTTATGGGGCAATAGTTACCAGAGTCAGTTGTGGCCCCTCCTTTGTGGAGAGGAGTAACCGTTGCTGTGCACCATTCTATGGGCATGTTGCCTGTGGAGAGGCTGAGGTTGAACAGCGTGTTTAGGTGGGGGTAGTTTGTTTTGTAGTTCATGCAAGACGCAGCCTGGGACACCATCTGGTCCCACTGATGGTGTGTTTTTGGCTTTTGAAAGGGCTGTTTTCACCTGTGTGTCTGTGATTTTTGGGACACTACACTTTTCCAGTATTGTTGTGGGCCCTTTTGGAGGTGAAAGTGGGGTGAAGTTTGCACTAAATCTATCTGCCAGGATGTTGGCAATATCAGTAGGTTCAGTATATTTTGTGCTATTTTGCACTAGTTCAGTGCATATCTGTGAGTTGCCACTTAGAGTCTTAACATAGCTAAAGAAGGCTTTGTGGTTATCTTTTGAATCCTTGGATATTTTTCTTTTGAAGTTAGCCTTGGATGATTTCATGAGGGACCATAGTTTCTTACTGATACTGATCAGGGATGTCTTTCCTTCTTGGGATTTGCTTTTTTTCTGAACTATCATGGATAGTTATGGCTAAATATTCCTCTTATGTCCCCCACAGCTACAATGGAGTGAGCCATGAACCAGGAGGCCCACATCAGATGCCTGGTGTGGTTGCAATGTGAGGCAGATCAGTAACACTCATGCTTTCACTGCTGTCTCAGGAAATAACAATAAAAGTAGTAGTAAAGTAATTGCTAGTGTAAAACCTGTATTGTTTAAGGCAAGTACTGCATATACTACAGAATATGGCAGGAAGAGTCTATTATTGTTAGTCTGGCAATAAAAGTGTAATACCCTGAAAAAACAGGTCTAACAACTGGACTGTATGTGTTTTTTCTGGTATCATATGGTAATTTAGATTGGCAATCATGTAATACTACTGTAGTATTAAGCACTGTTACCCACATCATGCACCATAATGTGAATGTGCAGGAATGCCTGTATATGACTGGTGTAATCCCCAGAGGTCATTTAGTACAACTGAAAGACACATAGACAGTAAACAGGGGAAATGCGGACAACAAAACCCAAATAGCACATGAAACTGAGACTTGAACTGTTGTTTTATTAGCACACACAGCCACGGTTTGAAACTTGCCAGTGGTAGTAGTCTGCATACAGAATTATACACCACGAGAGTACAGATATGTCCAGACTGTCTATTAAAGGGGCCCATATCTAATGCTTATCAACATGTCCCCCTGGGAAATCAGTGGGATGATCCCAGATGTATAGGCAGTATACAGGGAATACAACTGATTGACACACATCTAAGACAATAAACCTGGCACACTAGCAACCCCCCCAATACCTTATGTGACTAAGAAGCCACATATGTCCCATTCACACCCAACCTGTTAAGCTGTGGTCAGAGTGTGTACATTAACAGAGTGAGATGTATGTGCATAATATGCTTGTGTAATTTGGAACCTTGTGTGGCAAAAGTCAGGTAGTACTAACAAGCATTGCTCCCACAGGTACGTTAGATATGAACACAGTGCTGTGAAATATGGACCAATATAACCTGTACTGGTACCGTCCACCCTGGTATTGTAGGGGATTGTGAGTGTTGCAGTTTCTCTGAATAATAAAGTATCAGTGGTCACTGTCGGCCACAGTGTGCTACATAATATAACGGTGTAGGAAGGCATGTATATGTGTGTGTCAGGTCACTAAAGGTGGAAGACGGCAATAGTCTAGATATGTCCAGGCATACCAGCATGTGATCAACACATGGCCAGAGTCTGTGCTGAAAGAGTTAGATAGGATATTGCAAAACATCGACCAGGAATCCCACCGTATGTGTACAAACAGTCAGTGTTGACAAACATTCCCTCCACAGGTATACCAGGTAAGAGGTCTATACTGCAGGTAAAACCGGTTCATGTGTAATGATGTTGACAGCCATATCATTGTGTACAATATAGGTCAATAGGGTAGTGTAGTAACAATTGTAAGGTACAGATAACAGCACTGACTAGGAAAGTAATGTGGAGTACAGGAATATACTACTTGTTGACTGACAACTTTCTCTCCCCCCACCTGATCTCCAACATTAATCAACATACTCACCCCAACTGGTATGCACTGACTCTGATAATGGCCAATAGTTTGATAAATATTCTAATGGTTCCCATGCATATGGCATATTGAATTATTCCAACATTATTGGCACGGTGCCATCAACATACCTGCATGCTGTTTGTATTACCACTGTGGTCCCATATATGCATGGGTTCTGTTTGCTATGCAACTGTTCCATATCTGGTGTCTGGGTTAATGGGGATATCTATGAATGCTGTTATACCTAATTCTGTAATGTGTTGACTATAACTAACCCATATATGATGTTGAAATCTAAACACTATAGCATGCTTGGGAAGGCTGGTCCCAGTGACCCACCTGTCCCACCTCAGCTGGCCGAGGCACCGGGCACCAGCATGTCAGGGGCCCAACCCCGTACCTCCCTGTCTGTTGGTCCCACACCACCTTTGGGTGGAACCACCTCAGGGGATGGGGCTCACCCCCTGGGAGTGGGTGTGGACAGACACCTGTCACCATTGGCCAGATCGGGTTTGTGGTGCATAGAGCAACCAATGACCAGGTCGGTGATCTTCTACGCCAGCGTGAGGGCCACATGTCACAATTAGAGAGTCAGGCTGGCTCTGCGCCTCAGCCCCCAGCACAGCCACCTTCGGGGCTGTGAAGGTGCAGTGTTGACTGCCCATGGGTGGGGACCTCAGTCTCACTGTTGTCACTAGGGGACTTGTGGGCTTCCAATATCCCAACACCCCTCCTCATCAAGGTGTTTACCCCCCACATGTGTCATATACCACCCCTGCAAGCGTCATGTGTGTCTTGTCTGTTAACCTACCCAACCTACCTCCCCAAATATACCTACTACTCCTCCCCAACATCCCACTCCCACCTGAGAAAAAAGGACAATTTGTTCCCACAAAAAAAATCTCCCCCCATACATAGCTGTCCATTTTGCACACGTGCCCACTGGACACATGTAATCTGGTCTAAATGGCTTCAAAATGAATTATTGTTGTCCTCACTCTTTTGCAGGGGTTTGAGTGTACAAATCTGCCTCCAAATACAGTGTATATGCACAGCTGTTGCTGTAGAAGAAATGGGCATCTATGGATCTTTCCTACACCTTTCCTGTACATCCCTAGCTATTTTCCCTACTGCCTTTCCCTCTTTGTGCCCCTTTTTTCACCACTTTCCTATCAACCCCTTTTTCTTTTCTTTTAAAGAAATTAGCATGGGGGTAAGCGGTAGTAAGCACTTTTAAGCAGCAGTAAGCAGGTTTAAGCCTGTTTGCATGGCTGTAAGCAATGCCTACACAGGTTAAGCAATTCAGGAGCTAACTGAGTATAAGAAACAGTAACCATAACTTAGCAGTGCTTACCGTCGTGCAAACCCACACAAACACGCTTACAACGGTTCAAAAGTGCCTTAATCACACTGTATCCAATGGCCCTTGTTCTGCCTAGCAACAAAATAAACAGCCTTTGCTAGGATCATATGCAGGACCCTGCTTACCATAGCCAAAGTGATTTACCACTAAGCCATCTCAGATATACATAGCCTTGCTGTATTCACAAACATATCATTCAGCTCAGTCATTCAACAGTACAGAGAATGTATTCCAACATGTAGATGTATGTGTCTGAGTAAATATATTAATGTCTAAACAGGTACAACATACTGATATATGTGTGTGTGTGTGTGTATATATATATATATATATATATATATATATATATATATATATATATATATATATATAAAACTATATATGAACATATAAACATGCAAATGCCTACATCTATAGAGATATATATGTCCACATCTGCATGTCTAAATATATATGGCAGGTTATATATATGTCAGCAGATATATATATATATATATATATATATATATATATATATATATATATATATATATATATATATATATATATATATATATATATATATATATATATATATATATATATATATATAGGTATATAGGTATATACGGACATACATCTGTAGATAACAGTGGGGAAATAAAAACATATATGTTCTCATGCAACGTTAATGGGGTTGAGACACCCCACACAATCTATGTCTGGTACGAATAGGTATACCCCCCCAGCCAAGTACGTCTCCCCTGTAATACAGTACCAAGTGTTGCAGATCCAATAACCAGGACCAGACATGACATGGCCATCCCTAGGATATATATACACAGACACATATATGCAGATACACGGGTATATATATATATATATATATATATATATATATATATATATATATATATATATATATATAGGTTCTTAGGTTTATAGCCTAGCCAGAGTGTGTCGGCTTTTGCCGCCCCATTGATTAATTAACTGAGCCTCTGTCAAGCAGAGCCAATGAAGTGATCCCAGGGGTGCATTTTCTGTTACCCATCCACTCGTCAAGGCTTCTCTTGAAGAGTGTTAGTGAGGGGCTCTGCCTAATGTAGTAAGGAATTCTGTTCCAAAGCATGGGGAGTCTCTGTGACAGGAATCTATCCCTCCAGCATGTTCTTTTTTTGTTGTGGCAAGGTTTAGTTCACTAGAGCGTGTGGCTCGCAGTGACTTGGATTTCTTTAGGTGGAGCATGTCCATCAGTTCTGAGTTAGACATGGCTTTGTAAGTCCGGCAGAGATTAACTCTGAGTAAGCGATATGCCACTGAGTACAACAGGAGTTTTTTCAGTCAGGCTGCATAGGACATGTGTTTGAGGCCAGTAATCCTCTTGGTGAGGTGCTTTTGTGGTCTTTCCAGCTGTTGGAAGTGTCTTGTGAGGTACATCCCAAATGGGGCATTGTACTTTATGATGGGTCTGATGAGTGACTAGTAGAGGGGCACTATAACCTCTTTATTTATAGATGCGAACCCCTTAGTAATTAGATGGGCAACAGAGAAGGATTTACTAACTACTTTGGCCATATGATTATCAAAGGAGAGATTACTATCTACCTGGGTCCCCAGATCTCTTATTACCTCTTCTGTATTAAGGGGGCTGCCGCCTATGTGGTAATTCGTGGGTGTTTTGTTTTTCCCAAATGGGATGACTATGCATTTTTTGGCATTTAGCTTGAGGCCATGACTTTGACACCAGGTTTCTGTCTCAGTAAGGCCTTTTTGAAGGATGTCCATTTCAGCTGGAGTGTCCATTATGGCTCCCAGTTTGCAGTCATCAGCGAACTTGGTTAGCCATAGTCCTCCTGTGTTTGCCTGTACTTCTGAGTAATATATGCCGAACAGTAGGGGTCCCAGAACCGAGCCTTGTGGAACACAACTTGTGACTGCTTAGAGTTGGACCTGGAGCCCGCTATTCTTACTGTGTGAGTTCTGTCTGTAAGCCAGTTGGCAACTCATCTTGTGATGTAGGGGTTTATGTTCAGGCTGGTGCGTTTTTCTATAATACCCAAGTGAGGAATGGTGTTGAATGCCTTGGCAAGATCAAGGTTGGCTGTGTGAACCACCTTTCCCTCATCTATGGCCGTGGTGACTGTCTCAAAGAAGTCAACCAGGTTTAGTAGGCATGATCTGCCCATAACAAAGCTGAACTGGGTCAGGTCCAGTGTTTGGAGATTCCCAATGTCTTTGTTAATGAGTTCCATGATGATACACTCCATAGCTTTGAAGCTCAGGCTAGTCAGCTTATGGGGCGATAGTTACTAGGGTCAGTTGTGGCCCTTCCTTTGTGGAGCAGAATAACCATTGCTGTGCACCATTCTATGGGCATGTAGCCTGTGGAGAGGCTGAGGTTGAACAGCGTGTTTAGGCGGGGGGTTAGTTTGTTCTGTAGTTCGTGCAAGACGCAGCCTGCGACACCATCTGGCCCCATTGACGCTGTGTGTTTGGCTTTTGAATGGGCTGTTTTCACCTGTGCTTCTGTGATTTCTTGGACATTACACTTTTCCAGTAAATATATATATATATATATATATATATATATATATATATATATATATATATATATATATATATATATATATATATATATATATATATATATATACATACACACATATATAGATATATATGTAACTACGCATACACACACAGCAATATGTACAGTAAGATACATATGTAGCACGTGCACACAATATGTGGCAGCCGGTATTCCTACAGTCACCACCTTACCAACTGGAGACTGTATGAGCCACCCATATGAATGACATTCATAGCCTGCAACATATACCCACAGAGATATCAAAGGGTATAACACCACACACAGCTGTGCATAAATAAATGTGAAAGCTTTATTTTTGTACTATGACAGTTGTATATGCCATGTCATATAGCTGTTTAGACACTGACATCCATAGGAACAGTGTAATGCAACTGTAAAACAGTTATACTAAGACAGTAGTCTGGAAAGGTTGACATATGTTGCTGTCCAGGCCAAGGCCTTCAAGTAGTACAATAGTAATGACAGACTGGGCCACAGCATACCCGACAATCAACAGTATGTAATGCAGATGTAGGGGTCAGCAGCCTCTATCTACACTCTGTACACAATCCCTGGGGGGTAAAGACCCCAGTTGACACAATAGGATGTATCCGTTACATAACAATGCATTCCTGACACCATCACAATCACACTGACAAGCAGAACATTCCATATGGCAGGAGGTAGTAGGCCTGCATTTACCCAAGGTGGATTGTATGGTAATGTACATCCAGATACCTTAAGGCAGCTTACCCCAGATACCCACACATGTTGTAACAGCCTAGGTTAGTCATGGTGCACCCCCCTCTACACTCACTAATACTGGGCCATATACCACTGTTACATACACTGGCCTCTGGAGTGCATTAGGGCACACATGTATTGTGTAGGTGAAGGCGACACATATATGGCCCCAACCCCCCAGTATGTGTGGGGGCCACAACAGCAGAAGAGTGATGTCAGGGAATTATAGTATGACATACACACAGCCCACTACATAACAACCCCTGACTGCATGTCATATGTGCAAAGCCTGGCATGTAGGTGGAGGACAGAGGCTGGAACACAGGCACATATGTGTAAAATTGTTGTCATACAGTAAGCAAGATATGTATATGTGTATATGTATCTATATGGATATATGTATAATTATATATACATATATGTTCACCATATGTCCTGCTCATGCAGATGAGCCCTACCTCAGCCCCAATGGTCCCAACCTCTCATGGCAAGGGGATGTCAGGTATGTATTGTAGGTATATTTGTAGACTATTGCTACTGTAATAGGGATTGTCTTCACACAAATGATGTGTGTGGGAGACCACATCTGCTGTTAACATGTGCATCATTGGCTACTTTCAGACATCCTAAGGTCATCATAGTACCATACCACTGCTAGCACAGTAACGCCCCTGTGGACTACATATACAATATGGCCAATATATGTGGACAGTCTGACACACTCTGGTCAGTCCAGGGGTATACACAGAACCCCTTCATGCAAGACATGTGGACCAGGCCTGTCAATGTGGATGTTAACAGCCATATAGATGGGTGTAACACATACATACTGGTATACATTTTCCCCCATAGGTTATGCATTCATACACCCCTGTCTGTCCTGGCACATAATAACTGCTGGTACAGAGATGCCATGGCCACATACTATCCACTAGTCAGTGACATGCATCTGAACAGCTTCCCACTGCTTTGTCTAACATACATGACTGTTATGGTGGCCCAGCAGCAGTACATCTGGCAATTATCTGGACATGACATCGCACTGGATAAGTACAGTAAGCTACTAGACATGTAACTAAGTACAGTGCAGGCTACAGGCAGACTGACTCAACACTGTGCTACAACTCCTATGTGGGAAAACACATGTACCTGCATAGATATCAGGCTCTACAGGCATGTCACATCACAGAGTAACAGACACCTGTGTGAAAGTGCATAACCACAACCAATGTGAACACAGCCACAGCCACATATGGTAAGCTAGTGTACTATATGGACTATCAGACGTGCACCATCCTCATGTGAGCCACTCACACAGCAACTCTACAAACACTGGGCCACTACACAGTGTGGTCCAATGACTGTCTGTGGTTTGGGACATGTGTGTGTTCACCCCTACAAACATTTAAGCTGACAGGGTGACATAGAATGGAGCAGCATGTAACATCAGATAGAACACAACCAAGAACAATGACATCTACCACAGTCTCTACACAGGCCAAGGTACATATTCACTATACACACACTATCAACAATTACCAGACTTACACATACCTCAGTACTGTACACACAACCACAGAATGCCCAGGTTCTGTCCTCAATTATAACCCCTACTATACATAACATGTGTAGCAGTTTGATATCTCAATGGCTTGTTATCAGATATGCTGTGTCAATAAATATGGTGTACAGAACATATGCACCCCCTACGGCATGACATATGTACAAAGGTTGACAGAGTTGTGGCTGGAGGCACAAACACAGGGCCAATATTGACATGTTGCTGTGATAACCTCATACATTGCCTGTTGTAATAGGTTTTGATGCAACATATGTCCTATGAGGGTTATGACGTCAGTAACTTTCATGGCTTTCACCTTCTACTGACTGCAATCCTCACACTATCTTCTGCAGTTGAGAGATAGGTGCTCTGTGGGTAACACAAGGAACACAAGATACCACACACTGCCCAGTCTGAAGATGATCCTACAGATGGGGATTCCTCATAAACATAGCACTAACATGACAAGTATTAAAACATGTAGGACAGCCATATCCATACACACACTGTTAAACCAATATTACCACAACTGCAGTATAGCAGCACTTGCAGTCTGTAGTCAAGACAGGCATATCCCCCTTCTGTATTTAGGCCTGTTTCCACAGTATATGTTATCAGAGGTAAGTCCCCAATCCATCTGTGATGCTGTTTGCAAAACAACAGATCAAGTTCATGCTCAAAGTGAATGAAAATTCCCAACACCAACATGGTGTTCCTAGATATTTGAGTGTGCTTCCATACAATTGGCTATGGGAATGTTACCACAGCTGTTTCACATGCAATCAGCTAGAGGAGGTCTGTAATCCATGCAGAGGCCATCAGCTGATCATTAGCATCACTGACAATACACATGCTGCTGCCTAAGCAAAGCAGGGGTAAGTCTCCACATCCATCAGAAAGGGAGTGAGAGAGGCAGACAGAGGCAAAGATAAGTCAGGGTGGGTTCAGAGAGTAAAAGATAAGCATGTTTGTGTCACACACCTACCAGTCCAGGGTATCGAACCCCTGACTGACTATGTACTGATATCACATCTGTTATCCCTGCATGGTGAATATTGTGATATATACTAGGGGACCCATATAAGAAATTTATAAATCCACTCAACAATGAGTCCAGTTGTTAAACACTCACAACCACCTCCACACAGGACACAAACATAGACACATTAAGACTACACACGTGGGATTAGAACTCCTACCTAACTTATTACACTACAGCAATATGCAATTATAGAACACACCATGGAGATTACTGGAGTACTCTTTCCCCAAAGGTTTATTTCACAGTGAGTGACATCAGCAGGATTGCCAAAGTAGGGCAAATGAATTGCAGTGAGTGTGAATAGCCAAACATGCATTTGCTGTCTACACAGGCACAGGAACAGATACAAAAGCATCCACAACACCCATGTGTGAGAATAGAAGCCCTACCAGTGTTCTACATTACACTATAACATTACACTGTTATAGTACATACCACAGATATTGCTGGAGTACTTTTTCCCCAAAGGTGTACTTCATAGTGATTGACATCAGCAGTATTGCCAAAGTAGGGCATTTGAGTTGTATTGAGTGTGACTAACCTAAATTGCCCTAATTAGTCTCTATGCAGTAACCGCTGTTCTGGCCAGAACAAAAATAACCTGCCTTTGCAGGTCATAAACCCAGGACCCTGTACACTATAGTCACAGTAACTAACCACTAAGCCATCACAACAGTACACGAAACTGAGGTTTCACCAAAGTAATCCCACCATAGGCTAATCAAACTGAACATGAGAAAGGAATGCATATGCAATTATCCATAAAAGACCTCTCCAAAGCCAAGTTCATGCTACTCAAGGCAGAAGTGACAATGTTTCTGACACCCATGGAAACAGGAGCTGACAGTTCAACAGATTAATCCTGCACTAAGGCACTGTATGAGCACATCCACTTGTGCATGATTTCTGACATCCCACATAGAACCATGATACTTACCTCCCAAATAAGCAAGCCAGTCTGGTGGTCTCCTGCCATTAACAGAGTATACAACAAAAGGTAGACACTGTTGAAGAAAAAAGGATAATCCAAGGATGCAAACAACTCCCTTACCAGTCCCAGTTAGACATTGAGATCCCTCATGAAATCCTGCAAAGCTGGTAATGTAACTAATATTGCTACTGATTCCACAGACAACCACATAGCATTCTATAGTTATGTCCAGAATCTGACTGGCAATGCTCAGAAATGCTCTGAGCTACAGCAGAATGGCATTACATAGACTGCTCCCACGGATTGTGCCAATATCCTGGCAGATTAATTTAGTGCCACATTCACCCCCTCTCACCCCAAAAGGGCCCATGTTAATACAAAAAGAGTTCCATTGCCCAGTAATCACGGCCACACAGGCAGAAACCGTACTACCCACAACTAAGAATACAGCATCCATGTGGGCTGTGTACTACATGAACTACAAAATGGAATGGCAACTCACCTGTCATGTGTAATCATAGCCTTGCATCAGGCCTGGTGCCCACTAAATGGTGCACAGCAGCAGTTATCCCACTCCACAAGGGGGGATCCACCTTGGATCCCTGGATCTATCATCACATCAGTCTGACGAGCCTGATCTGCATGGCCATGGAATGCATTATTGGGGAAGTTTTGAACGCAGACATTGGAAACCCTCAAACACTGGACCCCACACAGATTGGGCTCATGCAGGACCAGCCTTGTTTCCTGAAACTGATTAACTGCTTTGACTCAGTCTGCATAGCTGTTGAAGAGGGTAATGCAGTCCACAAAGCCTATGTGGACCTCGCCAAGCCCTTCAACACTATCCCCCAGTCTAGAAACATAGATTAATGTACTAATCTGGCCATACATCCCTATGCCACTCGATGGTTTGTCACATGGCTTACTGACAGAACCCAAACTGTAGGTGTAACTGACTTCAAATCCATCTCCAGACAAGTGACAAGTGGATTACCTAATGGGTTCAGTCCTGCGACCACTGTTGTGTGGCATCTACATCTCTGAAGAACAGGCCAACAGTACAGGACTCTGGCTAACAAAGGTAACAGATGACTGCAAAATGGGAGTCATTATGAGCCTGACTGTACTGTATAATATGTTACTGATACCAGACTGACATCATACAGGTGGGATGGAGTACCATTAACATCCTGTGCCCTTGTCGTGTAAGGTCCTGGTTATGGGATATACAACAGTTGGTAATGTATTGTAGGGCAGATGTGTTTGGTTGTGGGGGGGAATACCTATTCATGCATGACGTATGTTGTTTGTGCCTGTCAATCCCATTAATGGTGCATGTGGACCTATATGTTTCTGCTAAGTTCTCACTTTATCTACAGATGTATATCCGTATATACCTATATAGATATAAATATCTGCTTACATATATGTGTGTGTGTGTGTATATATATATATATATATATATATATATATATATAGATATATATCAATATATAGTATTTGTTTAGACAGTAATGCATTTTCACACACACACATACGTCTACATGTTGGAAGACATTCTCTGTACTGTTGAATGACTGGACTGGATGATATGTTTGTGAATACAGCAGGGTTATGTATATCTGAGATGGCTTAGAGGTCAATCACTTTGGCTATGGTTTGCACGGTCCTGGGTTTGAGCCAAGCAGAGGTTGTTTATTTTGTTGCTAGGCAGAACAAGGGCCGATGGATACAGAGTGTTTAAGTCACTTTAACGCAGTTGCAAGCAGGTTTGCATGGGTTTGTGTGGAGGTATACATATATAAATACATCATGCATGAATAGGTATTCCCCCCCACAGTTATAACATCCTTAGAACTGACTGTCCTAACAAAAATGGTGGTGGGGTAAGCGATATTGTTTAAATCTGAACTACAGGTAACCTCACTAAACACTCAACCTCCCTCACCTAGCAATGCTGAAATCTTAATATCTAAGCTCCAATTTAATGCTAATAAATCTATATACAGGATTGCAGAATGGTTAAGGTGTTTACCTTGCAGACACAAGGTGCAGGGTTTGATTCTCACATGGGGTACTTGGCTAGGCTTAAAATGGTCCAAAAGGGCAAGTAGCCTAGTACTAACCTATGAATCTATGAACATCTCCCCAGGCAACAACATAAGTACTCTTGAAAATATCCGTAACTGGTTTCCACATCATTCCCACAAAAAAACTATTCTCCTTGGAGGCTTTAATATTTACTGGAATGATTGTATTTCTGACAAACCTACATCTCACATTAATCTCTATGGCTTCTATCACCGACCCTACCAGACCCCATAAACCCAGCAATAAACAAACTACCTTAGACTGGATACTAGTCAACAATAACCCCCAATCGTACAAAATAGGCATACTTCCTGATTATATTAGGGACTACTCTCTTACTTTTATAACTGGACAAAAGATCACCATTCCCACTCAACTAAACTTCAGAACCACCCGGAACAAAAATAACCTGAACCTAGGTAACTTTCTAGCAGAGCTAAAAGGGTGCAATTGGTCACCCCTGAAATATCTACCTCTCAAAGAAGCATTCTCTTTTTTTAACAATACATTCCTAAAAATCCTTGAGCACCATGCCCCCTCTCGTACTATTAAAATTAGGAACAAACCTACTCCCTGGCTCTCAAATGAGACAAGGCAAAAAATGAGACTGAGAAATAAAATTGGGAATATATGGAGAAGTATCAATGACCCTATTGATCATTTAAACTTTAGACAGCTCAGGAATTCCACTAAAAATCAATATTCCTTGATAAAAAAAACAGGGAAGTAAATAGTGTGGGAAGAAATAGCCAGGGAAATGTTATGGCTAGGCTTGTATAGGCCCTAGGGCTGATAGCCTAGTACCAACCTATGAACCTATGAACCTATTACCTTAAATTCCAACAAACTCAATATCTAAACCCACAAAAATTCTGGGCAGGATTAAATAAATTACTCCATCCTGGTCAAGCCAAAACACCTACCCCTCTAACTTCACTCATAATTCTCCAACCAAATTGTTGATATTTTTGACAATTTTTTTTCAGAAACTGTTCACTCTTTAGCAAATACCTTACCACCACTGATTCATCCTTGCTAACCACCCTACCGCAAGTATTACAACTGCAGCCTGTCCCAACATCTCTCATACACACCCTACTTCTTAAGCTTAAACCATGCACTCCATCAGCTGACCTCCTCCTAGCTGAATACCTTCAAATGGCAGCTGGAGTGCTTGCCTACCCTGTTTCCATCTTAACAGAACCATTACAGAAAGTTCCATCCCATCCCTCTGGAAAGTCTCATATATTATCCCATTGCATAAGGGTGGGAACTCAAATGAACTCTTAAACTTCTGCCACATAGCCCTACTTTCCCTCTCAGAAAAAATTATGGAGAGATGTATTCACCATTAGCTACTTGATCATCTCCTCCAAAACCACCTGCTAGTTGACTGCTAGCATGGTTTTAGGCCTTTCCATAGTACTATAACTGCTCTACTATCCTTTTCTGACTGCATTAATAAAAATCATAATAACAGGTTACTGTCCTCAGCCCTCTTTATTGCCCTCTCAAAAGCATTTGATATGGTCAATCATCAATTACTGTTAAACTCACTCAAATCACTTTCACTAGATACCCAAACAGTTAATTGGTTCAAGTCCTATCTAGGAAATAGACAACAAGCAGTCCTCTGGGAAATTAAACTATCGACTCTTCTCCTTATAACTCTTGGAGTCCCACAAGGCTCTATTCTCTGACCCTTCCTCTTCACTATTTCCATAAATGATCTGAAAATCTCCCTTCCACAAACGACCTGCATACAATATGCCGATGACTCGACATTAATATGTTCAGCCTCCTCGCCTACTGGACTTCATTTGAGTACCCAAGCAGTAACGACCTTAGTTGAAAACTGGTTACATCAATGCTGTCTCCTCTTTAACCCCCAAAAAACTAAATTGGTACTACTCTCTCCCACTCAGAAGTCCCCTGCTATCAGCTTCACAATTACCTAATAATGATACTGCAATAACTCCAGACACAACCACCAAACTTTTAGATGTAACAATTGATCATAATCTAAACTTCGACACACATATCAACCTAACCATTAAATCAGTTAATAAAAAAAATTAGTTTCCTCTACAGACTTAAACCCTATTTCACACCTCTAGCTAGGACTGCTATTTCCCAAGCTCACTTAATCTCCACCCTTCTCTATGCATCCCCAATCTATATCAACTTATCCAAAAATAATCTTCATAAGTTGGAAACAGCCTATTGTAATATAACTAGATTTGCCACTGGTGCCCCTTTTCAAACCCACCACTGCCAAAATCTTAAATTGGTAGGATGGCGGGAATTGCAAAGCCAGATTCTTTTCCAGCAACTTACTACTATACACAAGATCTTACACCATCCCAAAGATACACCCAAACTCTCTACCCTCATCTGCCCATATACAAATCTAACAACCCTTCGATCAGCTAATAAGGTACTAGTAGCTACCCTAAAGCCCAACAACAAATCTGGAGATAGCTTGTTCTCAAACTCTATTGGTAACTCTTGGAACACTCTTCCAACTGAACTAACAGCCCTTTCTTCTACCCCACTTTTCAAGAAGCAATTAAGAATCTTCCTTAAAGCTCAATGGCTTTGCCCATGCACAAATCCTTACTGACACTTTCTCCTAGCAGGACCATTCTTTACTATCTATCTTTAACATGCTATTTCAGGTGCTCTGATATTCTCTATTAATTCCTACTGTAGTAGCTCACCTCCTAATGTTTGGTCAACTTTATAAACAATGTTACCCTAAAAAAAATGTTTCATTAATCCTTTTACTCAAAATTTTTAACTTATTTAGTTGGGTGTGTTACTGTAACAGTACTATATAAATGTTCCTGTATTTGAAATGTGTTCCTATCTGACATTATCTGTATTGTATATGGTCAAGATTTCTGTCTTGTAAATTGTCTAAAGATATATTTTCTCCCTGGGCCTCCGCTGAAAATGGACATGCATCCAGTCGGACTATCCCAGTCAACAAATGTAAAATAACAATAAATAAATAAATAAGGTAAGCACTGCTAAAGTCTGGTTACAGTTACTTATACTCAGTTAGTTTCTGAATTGCTTAACCTGTGTAGGCATTGCTAAGCTCTACGCAAACCTAATTACAACTGCTTTAAAGTGCCTTAATCACTGTGTATCCAACGGGCCGTGTTCTGCCCAGCATCAAAATAAACAGCTCCTGCACAACACAGACAAAGTGATTTACCACTAAGCCATGACAGATACAAAGAAATTTGATGTTTTCAGAAACATATCATCCAGTACAGTCATACAACAGTACAGAGAATGTATACAAACATCTAGATGTATGTGTGTGTAAATATATTAATATCTAAACAGATACAACATATCTAAATATGTATATGTATATATATATATATATATATATATATATATATATATATATATATATATATATATATATATATTAATTTCTAAAACTATATATATAATATATATATATATATATATATATATATATATATATATATATATATGTGCATATATACATGCATATGCCTAAATCAACACATATATGTGTCTACACCTATATATCTACATATACACAGCACGTTACATTAGTGTACACAGATATATATATTTATTTCTATGTAGGTATATAAGGACATAGTGATATATATGTTAGCAGATATATATACATATATAGGTATATATGGCCATACATCTGTAGATAGCATGGCAGATTAACAAATACACATATGTCCACATGCACTGTTAATGGGGTTGAGAGGCCCCACACACTATACATCTTGTACGAATAGGCATCCCCCCACAGCCAAACATGTGTGCCCTGCAATACACTACCAAGTACAGTCTACCTCCCATAAGGCATGTAATATGTGGAAGCCATCAACATCCCCAGGATACAGATACACAGACACAGATATGCAGATACAGATATACATATATATATATATATATATACATATATATATATTTATATATATATATATATATATATATATATATATATATATATATATATATATACGTGACTACACATACACACACAGATATATGTACAGTAAGATACATATGTAGAAGGTGCACACAATATGGAACAGCCACTATCCCTACAGTTAACACCTGAACAACTGGCCACTGTATGGGCCACCCATACAAATGTCAATCGTTGCCTGCAACATATACCCATAGAAAGGTCATAGGAAAGATACAACAAACAGGTTTTCAGAAATGGGAATCCTTTAATTTTGAACTACAACAGTTCTGTATGCCATGTCATATAGCTGTTCAGATACTGACAACCATATAAACAGAGTACTGCAACTGTGAAACAGTTACACTAATACATTAGTCTGCAAAGGTTCACAACTGTTGCTGTCCAGGCCAAGCCCTTCACATTGTACAATAGTGAAGACAGACTGGGCCACAGGATGCAAAACAATCAACAGAATGTACTGCAGGTGTGTAGTTCATCAGCCTCTATCTACACTCTGTACAAACTCAGTAGGAGGTAAAGATGTTTTGTGATCAAATGGGTTGTTACTGGTACATAACAAGGCATAACTGACACCATCCCGAGCACACAGACAAACAGAACAGTCTGTATGGCAGGAGGCAGTAGACTTGCAGTACCCCAATTCATGTAAGTAATGTCATTATAGGTGAAGTATACATACTGTACATCCAGATACCTTGTGGCAGCTCACCCCTGATACCCCCACATTTTGTAACAGCCTAGGTCATTCATGGTGCTCCCCACCTACACTCAATAATACAGGCCCATATACCACTGTTACATACACTGGCCTCTGGAGTGCATAAGGACACACATGTATTGTGTAGGTGACACCCACACATATGGTACCAGCCCCATTGTATGTGTGGGGGATACAACAGCAGTGGACTAATGGCAGCAATGGCAGTGTGATATACTCACAGCCCACTACAGAACAACCCGCAACAGCATGACATGTGTGCAAAGTTTGGTATGTAGATGGAGGACAAAGGATGGAACACAGGCATATATGTGGAACACTGTTGCCATACACTAAGCAAGGTGCTGGTGTTACAGGATAGTCTGCAACATACTCTTAGTCAGGAAATTGAGGTTAGACACAGAAATGGATGTAGCCATGTACTGAAAGCATGCAACACACACACTGCCAGTGTAATATCTGACACAGGACCTGTGTGGTGGACGGACAACACATGATAGGCATATCTCTGTCCAGCAAGAGGATAGACCCACAGTAGTGAGCTATGCAGACAGACTGCATTCCAAGGTACACTAGTATGTACACACACACACACACCCTGTAACACCAGTACTATGCAAAGCATAACACAACTCTATTCACAGTCTGTCTGTAGTTCCTGATCCTCCTACAAATATGTGGCCGCTCTGAGTGTGCAGGTTCTCCTGTAAGAGGTATTGCTACCTGCTGTCTGTAACACTGATGCTCACACACAGGAAGGATGTCCATCACACAGGAACTGTAAAGGGACCACACCCACATGCTGTAGGGATTTATAGTGGGTGGTTGCCATGACAGTGGTAATTGGAAGTAGTACAAATGTGTAATTTTATATATGTATATATATATATATATATATATATATATATATATATATATATATATATATATATATATATATATATATATATATATATATATATATATATATATATAGATACATAGATAGATATGGCTATCTGGATAAGTATATGTACATATATTAATACCATATGTGCTGGACTTGGAGTGTAGCCCTACCCCAACCACTATAGTCCCAAAGTCATAGTGCAAGGGGGTGTCAGGTATGTATAGCAGGTATATTACTAGATTATTGCAACTGTCATTGGGATTGTCTTCACAGTCATGGTGTGTGTGAAAGGTGACATTTGCTTATAATATGTGTGCTACTGGCTACTGACAGACATCCTAAGGGGATCATTGTAAAGTACCACCTCTAGCATGTAATGCCCCTGTGGAGTGCAGCAGAGATATTGGCCAATATATGTGGAACTTCGCACACACTCTGAACAGTCCAGAGATTTACATATAATTCCTTAGTGCACAACATGTGTACCAGGCCTGACAATATGGATGTAGACAGCCATGTAGATGGGTATAACACATAACGACTGGTATACATTTGCCACTATAGGTTTTGGATTCACACACTCCTGTCTGGCCTGACACATAATGACTGATGGTACAGGGGTGCCATGGACACATATCACCCACTAGATATTGACATACATCTGAATAGCATCCGACTGCTCTGTCTGACATATATGACTTTTAAGGAAGGCCAGGCAGCAGTACATCTGGCAAGTATCTACAAATGACATCTCACTGGGTAAATACACTAAGCTGCTAGGCATGTAACAATGCATTGTGCAGGCTACAGGCAGACTGGCTCAACACTGGCCTACATCTTGTATGGGGGAATGCAGATGTACTTGCATATATAGCAAGCTTAACAGCCTTGTCACAGCACAGGGAAAGATACACCTGTGTGAAAGTGCATAACCACAACCAATGTGAACACAGCCACAGCCACATATGGCAAGCCAGCATAATATTACAGTATATGGACTATATGTTCTACATCATCCTCATATGTGCCACTCAAAGAATGACCCTACATATACTGGGCTGCTACACAGTTTGGTCTGATGGCTGTCTGTGGTATGGGATATTTGTGTGTATGGCCCTACAAACATGTATGGCAAAATGGTACCATACAGTGGGGCAGTATGTAACATCACATAGAAGGGGAGCTAGAACAACGACATCTACCACAGTCTGTACACAGGCTAAAGTACATATTAACAATACACACACTGCCGACATCCACCATAAGTACACAGACCTCAGTACTGTACAAACATCCACAGAATGTCCAGGTTATGTCATGGAATATAACCCCTACTGTACATGACATATGTAGCAATCTGATTTATCACTGGCTTGTTATCAGAGATGATGACACTATTTACGGTGTACAGCACATATGCACCACGTCATGCACGCCATATGCAAAAAGGTTGACAGAGGTGTGGCTGACAGCACATAGACAGGGCCAGTATAGACACGTTGCTGTGATAACCTCATAAGTTTACCATTGTAACGGGGTTTGTTGCAACATATGTCCTATGAGGGATATGAAGTCAGTAACTGTCACGGCATTCACCATCTACAGACTGCAATCCTCACATTACCTTCTGCATTCCACAGATAGATGCACCGTGGCTAACATATGAAGCCAAAGGCACAACACTGACCTGTCTGCAGATGACCCTGCAGATGGGGATTCCTCAAATACATGGAACTGACATGGCAGGTATTACAATATGTATGACAGGTATATCCAGACAAACACTGTTAAACCAACATTACTCCAAATGTAGTATAGCAGCACTTACAGTCTGCAGTCAGGTCAGGCACATCTCCCTCCTGTTTGTTGCCCTCTTTCCACAGTGTATGTTGTTAGAGGTAAATCCCCAATCCATCTGAGATGCTGTTTGCCAAGCAACAGATCTAGTTCCTGCTCACAGTGACTGAAAAGGTCCAACACCACTATGATGTTCCTAGGTATTGGAGTGTGTTTCCAAGTAATTGGCTAAGGGAATGTTACCACAGCTGTTCCACATGCAATCAGCTAGGGGAGGGCTGCAATTTGTGCAAAGGCCATCAGCTGATCATGAGCATCACTTAAAATACACATGCTGCTGCCTAAGCAAAGCAGGTGTGGGTCTCCACATCCACCAGAGAGGGAGTGGGGGAGGCATACAGAGGCAAATACATGTCAGGCAGGGGTGGGTGAGTAAAACTGAAGCATGTTTGTGTCACATGCCTACCAGCACATGGTATCCAACCCCCAACAACTCTGTAGTGTTGTTACGGTTCAATGCAGTTATTGGATGTGCCACATGGGTTACCTGCTGTAGAGCACTCAGAACATATACGTGATGGTGAGAGACATCTGCAACAGGATACGGTAGATATACTGTAGGTGATGTACATGTGCCTGTCTGCATGAACAGGTGCCAGCATCAACAGAGGCACACTTACACAGGGACGCACACACATTGACACACTTGGCAGGGCCAGGAGTGCAACTCATCACTAGTGGGATTGCCACAACATATCACTGTGCAGGTATCACATGCACCACACTGGTCATACAGAGGTCATATGGGCAAAGAGTATGAGGAGGTGTCAGACATCAGACAACATGCTTTAGTATGCCCTGGGGGGGTTGTAGTGAGTGTGGATGTGGACATGCACCATACAACACACACAACCACAAAGGGTGCCAGTTCTGACATGCATGGGTGCATGTCTCCATGGGTGTGTGGTGGTCAACTGTGCCAGCAGGCTGTACAAGGGTAGGCGATGGGTATACCTTAGCACCAGGCCACATGACAATGATCTGCATTCTGGCTCAGGCCTGTAGTTTCTGCATTTACCCACACAGGTGGGTATTGCATCCCACATCCAGTTACCTGGGTGACTATTGTGTGTGGCCAATGCTGTGCATCATTTGCCATATATGTGTACCTTAGTCCATGACGTTGATGGTGTCTGGGAAGAGCACACCTCCCACATGCATGTACAGTGACATGTGGAACTGTACCCGGGGTGTCTGGCCCATGTTGTGAACACAGATTATCATCAGATGTGCCAGTCTTGCCCACCTGTGGCAGGAACTGGTAATAGGCAGCAGGTTTACCCTGCATCTACATTGATAGCATGCTAACAGCATTCCCTGATGTCAGTGTCATCTGTCCATACAGGGCATGTTGTCAGGCATAGTACATTCATTGTGAGTCACATGTGAAGGCACGACAGGTGGTAAAGGTGTCCATTGGGGAACATAGTGGTGGTGCACTGTCTGCATGTACGTGTATATTGGACAGATGGGCAGGCTGACATGGCCTTTGTAGCCTACTGCTATCACTTCATAGTCACTTTCAGTGGCCAATATGCAATGTATTACCCACATATTGGCTGCTGCCTAGGTATGTGTGTGCATATGGCACATGGGTTGAGTGTGTGCTCTGGGTAACAGTGGGGTTGCTAATTGTGATTGGCTGGCCTTGATGTCACATGTATGGGTATGGCTTTGCACCCCAGCCTCTCAGCTAATCTGCATATGTTATCCCTGTATGGTTGACATTGTGATATATAGTAGGGCTACCATAAATGAAATAAGCAAAACCCCTCTACGTAGGATGTGAGTTACAAACACACACCCACACCTGTCATGTCTGGGAGTAGAACCCCTTCCTAATTAGCTTATTATACTACAGCACTATGCAGTTATAGTATGCACCATGGATATTACTGGTGTACTTCTTCCCCAAAGGTGTATTTCACAATAAATGACATCAACAGGATTACCAAAGTAGGACATTTCAACTGTACTGTGAGTGACTATCCTAAAATGCATTGCTCCCTACACAGACAGTGAAACACACACAAAACATCCACAACTGACATGTGTGGGTAGAGACCCCCCTGACTGAGGTCTATATCACACTACAGTATGGAGCTGTTATAGGACACACCACAGGGATTACTAAAAAAAGTTTTCCCCAAAGTTGTATTTCACAATGAATGACATCAGTAGGACTGTCAAAATAGGGCATTTGAAATGTACTGCAAGTGAGTAGCCTATAATGCATTGCTCCATACACAGACATTGAAACACACACAAAACATCCAGAACTGCCATGGGTGGAGATGGAACCCTACCACGGTTCTAGATCACACTACAGCAATACGCAGTTACAGGACATGCTACAGAGATTACTGAGCTACAACCTTCCCAGAGGTGTGTTTCTAGGTGGGTGACATCAGCAGCCTTGTCAAAGCTGAGTAGATGAATTCTAAGGAGTGTGAGTACCCTAAAAATGCATTGTTTTCTACTCAGTCAGAGACACACAAACACACAGATTCACACACACAGTTGCCAAGTCTGAGACTGGAACATCTACTTAACTACATTATCACATTACAGCAGTATGCAGTTACAGGACATGCTACGGAGATTACTGGGCTACACCCTTCCGAGAGGTGCATGTCTAGGTGAGTGACATCAGCAGCCTTGCCAAAGTTGAGTATATGAATTGTACGGCATGTAAATAGCCTAAAAAGCATTGATCTCTACTCAGGCAGACACACCCACACAGATTCACACACAAACACAGTTTCCACGTCTGGGGTTAGAACATCTATGTAACTACTTTATTACACTATAGCAATACACAGTTACAGGACGCGCTACAGACATTATTGGGTAACAAATTTCCCAGAGCTATATTTCTAGGTGAGTGACATCAGCAGCCTTGCCAACATTGAGTGTATGATTTGTACAGAGTGTGAGTAGCCTAAAAAGCATTGTCCTCTACTTAGCCAGATATGCACACACAGTTGCCAAGTCTGGGGTTAGAACACCTATTGAACTACTTTATCCCACTACAACAGTTACAGGATACACTATTGAGATTATTCGGCTATAATCTTCCCAGAGGTATATTTCTAGGTGAGTGACATCAGCAGCCTTGTCTAAGTTGAGTATATGAATTGTACGGAGTGTGAGTAGCCTAAAAAGCATTGTTCTTTACTCAGTCAGACACACATACACAGTTTCCAAGGCTGGGGTTAGAACACCTACCTAACTACTTTATTACACTACAGCAATATACAGTTACAGGACACGTTACAGAGATTATTGGACTATGATTTTCCCAGAGGTGTATTTCTAGGTGTGTGACATCAGCAGCCTTGCCAAAGGTGAGTATATGAATTGTACAGTGTGAGTAGCCTAAAAATCATTTCTCTCTACACAGTCAGAGACAGACAGACATGTACACAAACACACATTCATACAATTGCCAAGTCTGGGGTTAGAACTACTACCTAACTAGTTTATCACTACAGCAATCCACAGCTATGGGATGCACCATGGAGATTACTGAGCTACAGCTCTCCCAAAGGTGTATTTCACATTGGATGACCTCAGCAGGCTTGTCATAATACTGCTATGGGGAGGGTGGTGTGTGCATGGGCCATAACCCATTCATGTAGGGGTTGACATGCCACATGCTGGCACACACGGGGTCATATGTCATGGGTATGTGTATACAGCTACTAGATGACTACTTCCTTGTACAGTCATGTTGCACAGCTGGCACATGCACCACATAGTCTGTCATGCTGACAGATACTGGTGGCTAGTATCTGCAGTGAGTGACATCTGCACCTCATGTGTTTGGGGCCTTTTGGCTGTGTGCTGGGTGGGACAGGCCTGGATGGCTCCTTGTCACAGTCACCCTCTTCCACACATCTATGTCCGTCTACCTTTGGCTTATTATAGTGTGTTTTCCTTACATATATGTCTGTATTCCTATCCACTGTGTGTGCAAGGCAGGAGTGGTGCATACTGACATGTGTCTGCACAAAGTACTGCAACTGCCAGATATGTCTTGTCCACTGCTGTTTGCAGGCATGGCCTTCATGTGTTTAAGTGTGTGAGCATGACCAGTATGACCTTTCAGTATGCTGTTGACTGACATTGCTGTCATTTCTCTAAGTGTGTGAGCATGCCCAGTATGGCCATCTGTATTGCATGTGTGGATCAAGTCCAGGTAGTTTGTACTGCTGTGCTGACCTTTGTGTTGTACACCTACAGGTAGCATGCTGTGTCTGAAGGGTATCCATTGGTCATTTGGCATTGACTGTTGCTACATTTCTGCATAGCCGGAGGGGGGACACCTAACTGTTTCTACATTTCTACACAGGAGTGGGGGGGGGCACACCTGACTGTTACTATTAGTGTACATAGGATGGGGGGGCACACCTGACACTTGTACACATTTGCTAGGACTGTACTGGTATGTTTGGCTCTCCATTTCAGTCTGTAGTCTTACCTATCGTGCTGGCTAGAGGCATACCAGTGTACTACAGATCTTAGCTTTAACTACCTACATATTAGTTTCTGACTTCCTTGCCTTCACAATCTACATACAACTGCCTGGCCTGCTGTAGTCTGTCTATGTATTCCTGGGGGAGGGGTTAGCCATAGGGCTCATTCAGAGGCAATAGTACAGCATTTATTTGTGATTATCTACACCTAGGGAGAAAGGTGTTTGCATATTTTATAGTGATGTGCTGGGCTGGACTGTTCTGCTGCCTGTGTAATTGGCTGATTCTGATACATTTCACCTGTCAGCTGTGCTAGTTCTCCTTGATTACCTTCTTACTGCTGTTTTCCCTTCCCATTGCCTTCCTGTTTAAGCCTGCGTGTGAGCTACGCAAACAGAGTGCTCAGATGTGCACAGTGCTGCTACTTTCTGGTTTAACTTCTTTTTTCTTCCTGTAAGGTGCGCACACCTGCTTACACTTTGTACAGAGTGCTAGGCAGGTTTAGACACACCCCTAGCTTAGCTGTGCTAAGCTAGGAGCAATCCCGAGTCACAGGGCTCCAATCCACTAATAGTATGCCTAACATCCCTCCCATGATGTCACCTATATCCTAGTCATGCACCCAGCTATTCATTCTCTTACACTCTTTGGACCTGCCTCACACCCTGGGGAAAACTGGGATTCACTATCCTTCCCCTCATTTGCATAGGATTGCCTGCTAATGCATAGTTACATGTCCCACACTGAGCCACCCCCCTTAGCAACCATTACTCACTGGCCAGGTTGTCTTCTGCCTGCCATTGACTTGCATGGCAGAATACTGTTTTTAATTAGAATGCTTATTTTAGGTTTATTTTATTACCCCCCCCCCCGATCCCATCTGCGCGCCGCTGCCCTTTGCTTAACCAGCCGAGATCGGCGGGAAAAAAAATAAACTTTTTTTTTTTTTGTTTAAACATTTTGCAATGACAATGGCCTTCTACTTGGCCATTGGCATGCTTCCTCAATAATATGCAGCCTTTATTTGGAGCTGTCATAGCTCCGTTTTGTAGTTTGCAGAAATGTACTCGGTTACTAACCGAGTACATTTCTGCAGACTGCACTCATCCTGCACTAACAGTTGCCGGCTTTCTGGATCACAAATTACCCTAATTTGCATGGTTTTCACCTGCTAATAAGGGTAATTTGCATACAGGAGCTTGGTCCGTGCAGGAATAGTCTAAGAGCTCATGTGCATGTCCTGAGAGCTCGTTCCTGGATTGCACCTCGGCCATATTGCCGAAAATAGCTCTTAGACTAATCCTGCACACTCTAATGAGCTTTGTAAATCCGGGGGTTAGTCTATTCATATGAACCAGAATACCACATATCAAACCCTAAACACCGAAACATTACAGGACCACTAAAACATAAACACAAGTTTTCTTCATCTCAACATATATTTTCTTCCAAGCATAATGATTCCAATACTACCAAATAAAGCTAATGGATGAAAAAGCTTGTTCCTTACCTCACTTGGCATTTTGATTTACTATTCCGCTGGTTTAACACTATTCATATTATTTAATCCTGGTTATGGATCAGCTCTAAAATAATTAATCCATTTGTATTCAGCTAATCCCATCATATTTAGTAAGTCTTCTCCACATTTAGTCATAAAATCTTTGGAATAACTCTAAATTTAACTACATGTTCTTCTCTACTCATTTGCATGATATGTTTACTTATTGCATTAGTATCAACACAGCTACAATATCTGATAAATGAGATCAGATTCTTTCTTTAAGATTTTGGTTTGTTTTTCCTACATTGCAACAATCACATTTCACACAGTTGGCGAAATATGTTACATTTTCTGTGTAACATGTTGCATAAAGATTTTTATGAATACATATGGAGGAGACTTATAAATATGACAGAATTAGCTGAATACAAATGGATTAATTATTTTAGAGCTGGTCTATTACCAGGATTAAATAATATGGATAGTGTTAAACCAGATTTAAATTTGAACACAGTTATTTATAGTTAATTATTGATAATTAATTATGGTGTTTTAACCCAGGCTGTACCTATATACCTATATATACATCTACATATCTGCATATATCTATCTATCTATCTATCTATATATCTATCTATCTATCTATCTATTTATATGTATGAAATCTTAAATGATTTTATTTACATATCATGTGACTTGTCGATTTTATTATGATAGGCTAGCTTATGAGATTTTAACTTGTGGATTCAGGAAGTGATGCATTTGATTGATTCTTTGATTCTTATGCATTGAATTTTTACAACTTGAAAGCTTTGCTATTAAATCATTTCTTTCTGCTATAAGATAGTTGGATTTCATTTTTTGCTGTTGCCATTAACAAAGTCTAGAAATCTTTGGCCCTGCATGTTAGTGGACATGTATGCTTTCCAGTTAATGGAAGGTTAGTTAAAATTACCTATGAGTATGGTATCGGGCTAAATGGTGAGTGATTCAAGTAACTTCAGATATGATGTATGGGTTTCCTGGTTCTTGGTGGGGGACCTGTAGCTAGCAAGAATATGATAATGGATTTTCCTGTGATTGGTTGGACAATGAGTAGCTTAAGCATGCCATGTTATTGATCAGTCTTGAGGTGTGATTTTCCTTTATGTAGATAGATACACCTTTGTCTTTTGCCCATCTGTGTGCAGTTGGTGATTGGAATGTATAAAAGGCATTATAACCATGCACTGCTGCAGTGTTTTCTATGGCTCTGAACCATGTTTCAGTAACTGCCCACACATCAAAATTCTCCAGGGTGAGGAGTGCTTCCAGGGAGTGCAGTTTCTTTTTGGGACTCCTAACATTGAGCAGTAATACCTTAAGCTTATCCTGAGTAGATTTTGCTATACTGGTAGGTTTGCCTGTTTGGCACTGCCTAAAAAGAGCACTACAGTGGTGGATAATGTTTTGGCCAATATCAGAAAGCCTAGTGGTGAGAGGTGAAGACCATCCCTGGCAAAGCAGCATGGCCTGCCAATCATGTTTTCTCAAGCTGACAAATATTGAACCCCTTTAAAATGACAGCTTTAGTTAAGCCAATTATTAAAATTAATCATTTTCTGTTGGCAGAAAAGACTCAAACCCTGTATACTGCCACAAATGTTAGTCCCCTGCTACACCACTGGACACCAGAGAAGTGTTAAATATTACCTAAATCTGGAAGAAATTGTAAAACATAATTGTAGAAGGAAAAAGAAGAGTTCAACCCCTGCACCCATTATACAGAAAAAGAATATTAACCCACTATAGAACTAATCTGTTGGTGTAACTTGGGTTTTTACATAATAGCAAGTATGAAGTTCTAATGTCTGACAAGATCTTTTGCTGGCAACAGGCCATGAGTCATAAAGTAATGTGGTGTGAGGCTTCCCTAAAAAGGAGGATGTGCACTAGATGACACCAGGGATATTAGCAGCAGCTCTAGCATCAATATGCTTCATAGATTAGTACTAAGCTAACTGCCCTTGCAAGCCATTTTAAGCCTAGCCAATTATCCCTTGTGAGACTCAAACCCTGCCTCTTGTGTTTGGAAGGCAAACAGCTTAACCATTAGGCCACCCTCCCAATCCCTTTTGTCAATACCAGTGAAAATGAAACTAACGTCTGGCATTGTTAACTGATTATAAGGATTCGTGATTTATGAGGTCATGGACAGATACATAGGAAGAGCTATGGAGGATATTGTAATAACTCAGAGATGGATAACAGTAGGTGGTGTGTGTGGGACAGTGAATGAGGGGATGTCTGTGCAAACATGATGTGTTGGCTGCCAGAGTTAAATATCAAAGGAGAGTGTTTATCTACTGCTGCTGTAGTTAACAGCAAGTTGGGGTACATGCAAATTAAATGGTCATTGAGGCTAATGTATCTCAATTGGAAAATACTGTATCATAGAAACAGACCCTTTTTACAGCAGCCCTTACCGTACGTATTGAATTTCTTTCTGAATCTTTGTAATAGTTTCAGGTCCCTGAAATTATTTGAATTGCACAATGCAGTAAGCAAAGTTTGATTTAGACATACAAAAAAGTATGCCATGCACAACTATTTATATATGTTTTAATTATAAGAAGAAAGTGATAACATGTTTACCATTCTAGATGCAGAAAATACTCATCTTTGTGTTCAAAACAAAATCCACCAGTAGACTAAGTTTCAAAGGATGGCAAGCTTGAAATAATAAATGCAGTTTCTATTCAAAGGTAAGACTGATATCGATTGTGGACAGTTGGATATGACACAAAAGAAGAACAGAAGTAAATATTACTTTACTTGGTACAATGTGTGGTTTTAGAACTGGTGCCAGGATGATATCTGTCTCTTTACGTCTGTTACTGGGTCATTCAGTATCATTCATGAGAAAAGATGACACATTTTACTTTAGATGCCAACATGCATGAATTAGTTGGTTATGTCTGTCAGATCAGTTGTGAATGGAAACAGTCGGATGATTTTGTACATGGCTGTGTATATCAATAGGTTTCTTTCTGTGCCAGATATAAACAGGGCATTTAGATATCAGCAGTAAAATACATCTGAATCGAAGAGAGGAATTACATTTTTTATCTTATGACTTAAAAAGCAAGCCACAGTTTGTTTTTCTAGCCTACTAATGGATTTTAAATGTTGTGTTTATCTACTTTAATAGGTGCTAGTACATAAAAGGCTTTGTATTCAGCAGCATTGTTGATTGTTTTACTTTTCACTATTTTAGGAAATTGCAAATTGCTATGTAGAGCATGGGTAATAAATTATACCACAAAGAACTTCATGCGTATTCTCATCTCTCATGTATATAGAGTGTACTTTATTCTTTTTCTAAACTGTAAGCAGACACAAAATACCTGTTATATGACATTTTTTTATTTGTATTACAATATGGCATTTGTTAGTCTAATATGTATTTGTCTGGAGCTTTTCTCCTCGGGCCTCCAAAGAAAATGGACTCTCTTGCCCACTTGGACTTTCCTGGTAAGCAGATGTTTAAATAAATAAATACATAAGTAAATAAATAATATAAATGGACAGACTGCTGTAACAATGTGTTTCAGCAATACGTGTGGTCAGCATGTCTTTATACTTGTTGTATATGGAAAACTAATTATTTTAAAATCTTCATGATGAGCTAATTGGACAAAGCATGTAGTTTTCCCACCTAATGTTTTCCACAGAACCATAATACTAAGTGCCTACCCAGTAAACAGGAATTTCTCTTGAGTAAACCTCCTTTACTACAGATTGTCTCCTGCAAATTTTTCCAGAGCTCCCACCTGCTTTGTACCATCAACATACTCTGAGAAGGTCCTGAATTAATTCTGCTCCATCCTTGACACTCGGGAGGTTTATTTTATTATATTGCACTTCAGTTCATTGTTTTGTAGTGCTGCTGCTTTATTTTTGCTTATTTGTTGATTTTGCATTTTAAATAATTTTAAAGGTCTCTTGATTCTTGATATCGTCTTAGCAAGGTAGTTTGCTTAACTTGGTTTGTGGTAGCATTACACTCTCAAGCAATCTTTTTTGTGGTTTTACATTCACAAGACTTAGTCTTGGTGGTTAAGGTCTTTGCCTCCCATGAACAAGGTACAAGGTTCAATCCTGACCTCTGCAAAATGCCTGTTTGGAATTTGCATGTTCTCCCTGTGTCTCCATGGGGTTTCTCCCATGTCTGAAAAACATGCTGAGTGTTTCCATCTCGAACTCAGCAATGAATGGAGCTGTGGGCAGCAGCACAGAATGTTGCCCTATAAGGGGAAGAGCTGTACAGACCAACCACTTTGGGCATCTACTGTGGTGCGCAGTATCCTCAAGACAGGAGAACTTGGATCACAGACTGCATGCCGTGGCTGGGCTAGCCACTTGACAGTGTAAAATATGGTTCTTGGTGATTCGGTCATGTTGACTAATGTCACCAAAAATGGGCATGGGTAGTTACCGGTGATAAGTGGGTTGAGGACCCGGCCTACTCTCACCCATGCCAGGGACTCTTGCTAATGGTGGTAGGGGTATATGTGCCCCTATTGGCCAGTGTGTGCCAGCCATAAAGCCCAGCAGCCCTGGGCCAATAAGCTACTGACTGGCCAGTGTCTAGTTGCCCAGCCAGGATAGTTCTGTTGAGCGAAAGCTGGATGTAAAACCAACCAAACTGACAAACATGAACTGAGAATCGCTACACTTAATGTATTTTCACTGACAGGATGCAGCTTAGAAGTGGATGACATGAGGATACAGAGGAGGCTGGACATCCTATGTATCCAAGAGACGAGATGGAAGGGCAGTGCAGCAAAGTCACTTGGCTTGGAATCCGGACTCTACTACTCAGGTGGGGGACAATCTAGAAATGGTGTAGGAATTGTGGTGAGAGAGAGGCTTCAGAAGGCAGAGAGGGATGTCATCAGAATTAATGACAGACTCATGGCAATCTGACTCCAGTGTAATGATAGGGCAGTATTCATAATCTCAGCATATGTTCCACAGCAGGGTTGTGATAGTGATGAAAAGAATGCATTCAGACAGCAGTTGCAGGACCTACTAGATGAAGCAGAACAACATGAATTGGTGTTGATAATGGGTGACTTGAATGCACATATTGAGACAGACAGAACAGGATATGAGGACTGCCTGGATCCACATGGGTGGGGTAACAGGAATAAAGAAGGAGAAACCATTCTAGACTTCTCACTGACAAATGGCTTGATAGTAGCCAACACATGGTTCAGAAAGAGAGACAGTCACAAGATCACATACAAGAGTAGCCAACATGCAACTCAGGTAGACTTCCTCCTAGTAAGGAAAAAGAACTGGGGTAGAATCCATGATTGCAAAGTCATTCCCAGTGAAACAGTTGGCCCACAGCATAAACCATTAGTTGCCACAATCAGCTGCAAGCAGTGATCAGAGAAGGCTCTAAAGCCAACAGAGACCAGGCTGAAGACATAGAAGTTGACTGGAGAGAAATTACAGCAGTTCAAGAAATTACTCAGGGCTCTAGCATGCCAAGAATAGGAGGAAATAGGTGGAGTTGAAGAGGAGTGGCAGCACCTAAAAACAGCATGTGTTAGGACTACAGAAAATATATGTTGCCAAGCCAGGTATGGAAATAAGGTATATAAGGAAAGCTGGTGGTGGAATGCATAAGTCCAGGAAGACCGGTTGGCTAACAAAGAAGCTTAGAAAGAAGTTGCAATAGCAAAGAATGGGGCATCAGAGGCACTCTACCAGTTTCTGGAAAGTGACTCAGTAAGGGGCACAAAGAAACTATATCAGGTTGCAAGGCAAAGACAGAAAAATAAAGAAGATAGTCAAACAGCCTTCATAAGGGATGCCAGCAACAACCTGCTCACCAATTCACAGAACATCAAAGGCAGATGGAAGGAGTATTTCCAGCAGCTTCTGAATGAAGAAAACCCCACAGAAGCTGTACTGCCCCCAAAACAGCCTACAGTTAGAGAAGAAGAGGAGCCCACCTTAGAAGACGTAAGAACAGCACCAAGGAAGATGAAATCAAGGAAAGCAGCTGGCTCAGATGAGATGACAGCAGAGATGATAAAGATGCTGGGTGAAATAGGGAAGAAATTGCTCCTGAGGGTACTAATAGCAGTGTGGAGAGAAAGGAGTATCCCAGATGACTGGAGAATAAGCATACTTGTGCCAGTGTACAAGAACAAAGGGGACATCCACAACTGTGGGCTGTACAAAGGGATCAAACTCCTACCACACTGTATGAAAGTTCTGGAGAGAGTGATTGATAAACAGATATGCAGAGTAGTAGAATGTAAGATGGGAGATGAACATTTCAAATTTAGATCAGGATGCAGCACGATTGACCCAATGTTTGCATTGAGACAAATACTCGAGAAGAAGCTAGAAATGAGGACAGAGTCCAATTGGGCATTCCTAGACTTGGAGAAAGCATATGACACGGTCCCCAGAAAGCTAATCTGGGCAGTACTGCGGTGGTTTAAAGTCCTGGAAACATTGGTAGAATTAGTGCAGGCTATGTACAAGGACCCAGTGACTCAAGTATGAACTGTTTTTGGCCTCACAAAGGGGTTTCCAGTGGGAATGGGTGTATATTAGGGCTCAGCCCTGAGCCCACTGCTGTTCATACTGGTGATGGATTACATTAGCAAATAGGTTGGAGGGGACAGATCAACAAATCTGCTGTATGTAGACGATGTAGCAGTACAGGCAGACTCTGAGCTAGAACTTCAGCAAAGGATAGGAGAATGGAATGCAAATTTAAAGGCACATGAGATGAAACTAAGCACAGATAAGACAGTGGTAATGGCAGCAAATTGGGGAAATCAGAAGAAGCTGAGAATAGAGATAGAAGAGAAGCTAGTGGAACAGGTAAACAGCTTCAAGTATCTGGGAGGGGTGGTTGAAGAGAAGGGTAGTCTAAATGAAGAGGTCAAAGCTAGAATCAGAGGGGCTGCAGCCAAGTGGCATAGAGTATCAGGTGTAGTCTATGACACAAGAATGCCAAAGAAGCTGAAAAGCAAGTTGTACAAGACAGTGGTGTGACCAGTACTACTGTATGGTACAGAAACCTGGGCAGTAAAGGCAGAACAGCTGAAGAAGCTAGAGGTGATGGAAATGAAGTGCCTGAGAAAGGTGGTAGGATGCACTCTGTGGGACAGACAAAGACATGAGGACATAAGAGCAGAAGCCAAAGTAGCTCCAATTGCAGAACAGATCAAAGAGAACAGACTACAGTGGTATGGGTATGTGTAGAAAAGCAGAAGACAATCTGGTGAGGAAGATTTGGGACAGAGAAAAAGAAGTTAAGAGGAAGCAAGGATGTCTAGCAAAGAGGTGGATGGATTGTGTGAAAGAAAATCTGTGACAATCAGGTATGAGTGTTGAAGAAGGCAGGAGTGTAGCACTGAATCGAGAGAGTTGGCGACAGTTAACACGATACCCTGACCCCATGTAGAAAAAATGGGAAAAAGGGGGCTGTTGATGATGATAATGATGATGATGATGATGATGATGACATTAAGAAGACTGAGATAGTTAATTTAACGGCAATAGGCAATAGCCTGATCTGAGTTGGGAAACACATAAAAAGCTGTAAGTGTAGTTGCTTTATTGGCCTGTTTAATTTTGGAGCATTTGTTTGCCTCTGCCCATCATGCAGTGGTGGTTAGTAGTGTCCTGTATAGACACAGATATCTAGAAACCCAATTTTCCTGGTAAAACCACCTTTGAAACTTTATTAGTGACTCAGTGAATGTAGAGCAGCTAGTTTATAAATTGAGAAGCATAGTGCAACTAGTTTGTATTTTGAGGAACACTGCCCCCTAAATTTAGTATTATATGGCCTAGTCTAGTTTTTAGCCCCAAAAGCACCCTTAGTCAGTCTATTATTAACTTCTCACGCATCATACCCTTGTAGCTTACAAATAAAGGACCTGATGTCATGTACATGCACTTTCCTAATTTCTCTGCGGTCAATTTGTTGGATATGGGTAATGTTCACTAAACCATTTAATTATCAAAGAAACAAATAAAGTGCACAAAGGATGTACATGCACAATATTTCTTTGGGTGAAACTCTCACACACAAACACTCATAATAATCTGATTGTCACCAAAACACACATTATACCCACCAGACATAGTACACACCCAACACAGAATCCTACTTATGCTGGGTCACTTAAATGCAATGTTCCCAAACTCCTAAGACCTCCCAGACATTTTGCCTACAAAATGTCCTCAGCAAACCCAAAATCACTCAATAGAAACAACATTTAACAGTGTACATAGAGCCAAACCCAGTAGAGCCTCAACTACTAAGCCCATAAGGCAAGCCAATACCTTTAACTAGGATTCTAGTCATAATAGACTTCATTGTATGACATAGTTATCCTTCACTCTCCATGCTGAACTTGGAAGAAATAATGGTCAGTTGGCTATCAAGGTCAGGATCAGCGAAGTTAAGCATGCACTTAAGCCACTGCACCACATCAGTGTAATTCACTCATAATCCATGTAGATGTAAATGACCTTTAACATATCACCCTAGAGTATAGTAAGAGAGAAATGATATAATCCATGTAGGTGTAAATGACCTTTAACATATCACCCTAGAGTATAGGAAGAGATATATTATATAATCCATTTAGGTGTAAATTACCTCTAACATATCACCCTAGAGTATAGGATGAGAGATATTATATAATCCACGTAGGTGTAAATTACCTCTAACATATCACCCTAGAGTATAGGAAGAGAGATATTATATAATCCATGTTAGAGTGTAAATGACCTCTAACATATCACCCTAGTGTATAGGAAGAGAGATATTATATAATCCATGTAGGTGTAAATGACCTCTAACATATCACTCTAGAGTATAGGAAGAGAGATATTATATAATCCATGTAGGTGTAAATGACCTCTAACATATCACCCTAGCATATAGGAAGAGAGAGATTATTGTGCTCTTAGACTATGTGTCACAGGCTGGTGTGTGCCTATCACTGAGCAGTGTGCTACCTTCATTAAGCATGATGCCACAATACAAAGTGAAGATGACTGATTTAATAATTGTCTTAGTTTTTAGTGTCATTCTAGGGGGATACATTTGTTCATGAAGAAGGACATGGTTAACAAACCATGTTGCTTTACAAGGATGATCTATACATGTCCTCTCTAAGCTTTTGAATATTGGCTAAAACATCATACTTTCCAACAGAGTCTTTTTTTAGGCAATATCAAATTGACAAACCTTCCAAGATAGCAATATCTACCCAAGAAAAATGAAAGGTGTTACTGCTCAATGTCTGGAATATAAAAAAGAAGTTCCATTCTCTCCAAGTTCTCCTCACCTTGCAGAGTGCAGACATCTGTGCAGTTACTAATGCTTCTGTGCCTTCCACACATTTACACCAGGAGCTGCACACACAGGCACTAAAGGTGGAGGTGTCTTCACCTACATCAATAACAAGCATGCCTGTATGATGTACTGAAATTCGTACACATCCAGATTGCCACAGGCAATGTCCCATACCATATTCTAGCAAGCTATTGGTCACACTCTATGTCACATGAAACCAATAGCTCATACTTAGACACACTGGAGACACTCAACATTCAACCAAATACCATAGCCATGGAGAACTTTAATTATCACGCTATAAACTAAAATTCTACATGATGCCAAATGTACAGGCACAGAGATTCATAGACTTTGTAAACACAAATACCCTGAAGCAATTAGTGCATATGCCTGCAAGTGATACAAACATACTGGATCTGGTACTCACAAATATGGGATAACACTGCACCCCCCCCCCAAATCTCATGACCTATCTGGTAAGCTCAGACCACAAAGCAATCTTCTTCAAAATAAGAATCAGTTCTGTACATCCAGTAAATCCTCTAACAGAAACTACTTCAAGGCAAACTACCTTCTTTAAGTGATAACCTGTCAATATCTCAAGTTCTTCAAATCCAGGTAACACAGCAGCCTATGCAGAATTATTCGAAGAAGCTCTGTACATCCATGACAATGACAGTATAGAGACACTGTGCCTATCAGAAATAAGCCCAGAGCTAGATGAAAAAACAAACCACTATGGTGGAATCTAAAATTAAACAGTTTGTACAACAAAAGAAAAAAGTCATAGCTAAAATTAGGAATTGTAACACCAAAAAAGATAAAAACTGCTTCATTAAACTGAATAGACACAAGAGAACTAATCATGTATTTATTTATTATTTATTATTTATTTATTGACATTTATTTACTGCGAATGTCCAGCTGGGTGAAATTATACCCATGTTCAGTGCACCCAAGGAAAAAAACATTCCAGTACTATTATAATGCTTTTACAGAAACATACAATGAACACAGTTACAATATTGTAGCAAATAACATAACATGAAAGGAATACAATGTGAAAAATAGGCAGTCTAGAAGTATAGAGCCTTAGGGGACTCAGGTGATATTATATAGATAAAGGGAGAGGGAACCTTGCCATTTTACTGCCTGTTGTCCATTTGGGGTCTATATTATAAAACCGAAAACCACAACAGCGACACATATAGCCCGAACCGCAAATACGCTGAAGCCCCTAAACCATAAAATTTTAAATCTCAAATCGTTATAGTCGGCCAACCCCACTGTGTGCTACATACTACCTACCCAAACATAATCAATAAACCACATGCATACACTAACCAAACCCTACTTCTAACCCCTACACTAAACCTTACATACATTATCATCTATGCACTTACCTTAACCCGCACCCTAACCCTAAGGTCCATAACTATCGCACACTTACCTTACAGAGCTATACTGCAGATGGGCCAACTGTAACAATTCGACATTTCAAGTTTTGCGGGTTTGGACGTTCGCCATTTCTGTAGTTTGCTCAATATGTGTTGCTCTTTTCTGATTCGCTTAAACGGCTCTTCGGGCTTCTAATATAGACCTGTCCATTCACTAAATAGCTACAGTATCATTTGAGAGAAGAGGATGAAAGACCAAAATTAGGTTACTGTTGCAGAAGCATAGGGTGAGAAACAGTGTCAAAGGTCATGGACAGGTCAAGAAATAGAGAAGAAACAAATTAGCAAGAGTCACTCATTGCACTTTATTAACAGTATGTATAAAGGATAGTAAGGCAGTAGCTGTACTGTAAACTGGTCTGAAATCCTATTGTGTTGGTGTTAGCAGTTGATTACAGAGGAAGAGGTAGTTCATACATTCATAGGTTGGCACTGGGCTATCGGCTCTAGGGCCTATACAAGCCTAGCCATAACAATTCCCTGACTATTTCTTCCTACAATATTTACTTCCCTGGACCCCTGTCTAGCAGGGCGACTGAAATGATCCCCAGGGTGAATTTCCTATCTCCCATCCAATCGTCAAGGTTCCTTTTGAAGAGGGCCAAAGAGGTGCTCTGCTTGACATGTATGGGCAGTTTATTCCAGAGTCTTGGGAGTCTCTGGGTCAGGAACTTACCCCTCCAGCATGTTTTGTTCATTGGGATGACAAGGTTTAGATCCCTGGAGCATGTGGCTCTGAGGGATTGGGATTTATTTAAGTGTAGAATGTCCAACAGCTCTGGGTTTGACATGGCCTTGTATGTTAAGCAGATATCGCATCTGAGTAGACGATATGCAATAGGGTATAGCTGGAGTTTTTTTAGATTGTCAGCATAGGGCATCTGCTTTAGGCCTGTGATTCTTTTAGTGAGGTATTTCTGCAGCCTTTCCAGTTGTTGCAGGTGTCTTGAGAGGTACATACCAAATGGGGCATTGTATTCTATAATGGGTCTGATGAGGGATGAGTACAGTGGGACAATGACCTCCTTTTTTCTGGATGAAAAGCCCTTAGTGATGAGGCATGTCACATAGAAGGATTTCCTAACTATTGTGGTGATGTGGTTATCGAAGGTGAGACCACTGTCCACCTGTGTCCCTAAGTCTCTTATCACACTTTTGGTGTTTAGTGTACTGCCACCTATGTGGTAATTCATGGGTACATGTTTTTCCCCAAAGGGGATAACTATACATTTCTTGGCATTGAGCTTAAGCCCATGGCTCTGACACCAAGAACCTGTCTTTGTAAGGCCCTTTTGTAGAATATCCACATCATCTGAGGAGTCAATACTGGATCCCAGGTTGCAGTCATCTGCGAACTTTGTTAGCCAGTGTCTTTTAATGTTGATCTGTACTTCCGAGAAGTAGATGCCAAACAAGAGTGGTCCCAGGACTGAACCCTGAGGTACTCCACTTGTCACTTGTCTGGAGATGGATTTGGAGTCGGCTACTTTTACAGTGTGGGTTCTGTCAGTAAGCGAGTTGGCAACTCATTGAGTGACATAGGGATTTATGCCCAGCTTAGTAAGTTTATCTATGACTACAGAGTGGGGGATGGTGTTGAAGGCCTTGGTGAGGTCCAGATAGGGTGTGTGGACTGCCTTACCCTCATCCACAGCTCTGGAGACCGATTAGAAGAAGTCAATCAGGTTCAGGAGACAAGATCGACCCTTCATAAGCCCAAACTGGGTGTGGTCCAGTGTTTGAAGGTTGCCAATGTCTTTGTTTATAAGTTCCATGACAATACATTACATGGCCTTGCAGATCAAGGTCGTTTTGCGGACATATTTTACAAGAAGCTTTAATATAGGACACAGGCTAGCAATCGGATGATAGTTAGAAATATCAGTAGAATTATCCCCTTTATGCAGAAGCATAATGAAAGGCTTTTCCATAGTGCTGTAACATAGAATTCAAGGATGGATTTGTTAATAAGTAATAGGGCAAGCAATGGCTTCAGCAGCTATTTTTAAAAACACTGCTGGTAGTTTATTTGCAGTGGTGGAACAAGGTTCGAATCTGTAATGTACATTTCTTATTGAAGTTCTGGAAGTAAAATGAATGAAAGCACTTAATTTGACTCCTAGTTTTTCTTTACAAGTATTGCAGCTGAAAACAGTGGTTTGCTTTTAGTGTTTTACCTTTCTTATAAAGTTATTAGACACTGGCTGAAGCATCAAGGTAATGGAAGATAAGGGAGATGCTGGAGAAGAGTTGAAAGACACGCTGACATGAGGAGAGAACTCAGGGGTACCCAGAATGGGGATTGTATTGGGCATTTGTCTTGAAGAGTTTAGGGCATGGGAGTAAGGGGAATAGGGTGAACTTGCAATGAGGTAAGATAACAATTTTAGTGAGGTAGGTACTGAAGAAACTTGCAGTTTGAGTAGGAATTTTATCTAGATGTAGACTTGGATTGCTTTTTTCCCAGGTAGTATCAGACGACCAACATTTTTGTGGATTTTGTTTATGATTTGTTTGTAATTTTTGTATAGTATTCTTTTTTATCTTTAGTTATTTGTTTTTTGACCTAGTTATTGAGCTGCCAGAACTTTTGTAGGTTGTTAGAGGTCTTATTTTTAGCCATTGCTTCCATGCCTTGTCCCTATTAGTCGTTAGTTGTTTTGTTAGTCTTGACAGCCATGGAACATGGCTGATTTTGATTCTTTTTATGTGAAGCAGAGCAACACTGTTGAGGGGGTCTTAGAAAGCTTTAGTAAAGTAATTAACTGCTTCATCTAGAGATAATGTTTTTAGCTTAGTCCAATTCATATTTTTATCATACCGATAAATGTCTGTTGATCAAAGTAGAGGGGTCCAGGACTGTTTTGTACTGATGTTCTATGTGTAGCTAAAAGATCGTTCTATAGAGATAAGCAGGGAGGTGGTCACTTAGCATGTTTGGCAGAGTACCAGCCTTAATAATTTCACTAGAGTCTGTGAACATGGTCCAGTCGAAGATAAAGCCATGGTTATTGCCATTGTTAAATCTAGTTGGTGTAGTAATGAGCTGGGTTCATAGGTTCATAAGTTCATAGGTATGTACTAGGCTAATGGCCCTGGAGCCTTAACAAGCCTAGCTCCTAGGATTACCCTGGCATCGTGTCACCCAACCTTAGTTTTCAGTGCCTCTGTCAAGTAAGCCACTGGAGTGATCCATGGGGTGAATTTTCTATTTCTCATCCACTCATCAAGATTTCTTTTGAAGAGGGCCAGTGACATGCTCTGCTTGACATGTATGGGAAGTCTATTCCATAGCATGGGCAGTCTCTGGGTTATGAACCTGTCCCTCCAGCATGTTTTGTTGATTGTTTAAGGCCTAGGAACCTCTTTGTGAGGTACTTTTGCGGCCTCTCCAGTTGTTGCAGGTGTTTAGTGAGGTACAAATGGGGCATTGTACTCAATGATTGGCCTAATGAGGGAAGAGAAGAGGGAGAAGATGACCTCTTTCTTTCTGGATGCAAAACCCTTAGGAATGAGATGTGCCACATAGAAGGACTTTCTGACCACAGTGGCAATGTGGTGGTCAAAAAAGAGGCTGCTATCATCCTGTGCTCCCAGATCTCTTATAATGCCTTCTGTGTTCAGTGGACTACCATCGATGTGGTAATTCATGGGAACCAGGTTTTTCCCAAAAGGGTTGATGACACATTTTTTGGCATTGAGCTTAAGGCCATGGTTCTGACACCAGTCATTGGTCTCAGTGAGGCCTTTCTGTAGGATGTCAATATCACTTGGGGAGTTAATAATAGCTCCCAACTTGCAATTGTCTGCAAACTTTGTCAACCAGAGTCCCTTCATGTTGGCCTGGAATTCAGAGAAGTAGATACCAAACAGGAGAGGACTAGGACTGAACCCTGTGGGACTCCACTCATGACTGGTTGGCAGTCTGACTTGGAGTCAGTCACTTTTACACTGTGAGTTCTACCCATGAGCCAGTTTGTAACCCACCTAGTAATATAGGGGTTGATGCCTAGCTTAGTACGTTTTTCTATGATTCCCGAGTGGGGAATAGTATCAAAGGCCTTGGCCAAATCAAGGTAGGCTGTATGAACCATCTTGCCTTCATCCACAGCTCTGGTGACTGACTCAAAGAAGTTGACCAAGTTGAGCAGGCATGATCTACCCTTCACAAAACCAAACTGTGGGGGATCCAGAGTTTGGAGATTCCCTATATCCTTGTTTATTAGGATCATGATGATGTGTTCCATAGCTTTGCATATCAGACTCATCAGGCTAAAGGGGCGATAGTTCCCAGGGTCTGTAGTCACTCCTCCTTTGTGGAGAAGGATGACTGTAGCAGTGTGCCATTTTGTAGGGACAAAGCCTGAATTAAGGCTGTGATTGAACAGGGCATAAATGTTTGCTGGAGGATGGGAAGTTGGAGGTAAGGTTCTACCAATTAATATTAACATCCCTTAGGATGATAGTTTCATTACTGATAGTATTTGAAATTCAGGAAAGGGTGTCTTCTAGAACTAGAATATTATGACTATGAATTATATATAATACTATAAAACATAGGCTTTTGGTTTTATTTAACTTTAAGAAGGAGATAATTTCTGCATTACAAAATTGTCAAGTGAAATACTCCTGTGGAGGCAGTGATGTGGGCACCCATGGAGAAGCCACAGTGTTACAGATCTTTTGTCTCAAAAAGTGCAGCTGTTTGCTAGGAAGGCCCCTTTAGTGCCAGGAGCATGTACAGATGTCCAGTTGGGTCAGGCCTAGGTGGCCAGGGGGAAGCACACCTTACTGGAATGTGTGACCGAAGCCATGAGGAGGAAACAGTAGAAAAAACAGTGGAAACAAAGTTGTAACCCCCAGATGCCAAAATATCCTTGTGGGTTAGTGGTTCCTCTCAATGGGCTAGTGGTCAAAGTCGCCAGTGCTACAGAAATCTCAGCAAAAATCTCAGTGAAACCTGCACTGCTGGCGTTTGGGTGGGCAGGCCAATGGTACAGGCAAAATCAGGCTAAATCAACACATAGACGAAGACAATGCAGATGAGCCAGAAGCTACTCCCAGAGACTGCTAGGCAGTATCCTAGACCTGGTCATCACTCAACGTGTACAAGGACCCTACAAACCCTTCATCAGCACCAGAGTCCCTGGCTTATAGGACAAAAAGTGCAAACTAAACCTTATCCTAGACTATTCCACAGACTATATGGACATCACCAGGATAGTTAATGACAACTGGTCCATTTTTACAAACAACAGGAGCACTGGGCACATTTTCTCCTCCGGGCCCACCTTCACAGCCAGAAGGGGCAAGAGTGTTAGGGACTACCTGAACACCCAACAACTCCCAAGTTGGTCTCTCCAGGGACCTTTCCCTGCTGTGACCCACCATGCCTTTACGGCCAACACATGAGTGGGTCCTCTGGTTTCTTTTGCCTGAATAACAGGAAGTTCTACCACCCCAACATCAAGGGTGAATGTAATCTAGAAGAAGTGGTTTATCAGGCCTCCTGCACCAAGTGCCCTGCTTTTTATGTGGGCAAAACTGTGAATGCTTTGAAGACCAGGGTAGCAAAATACCTGCATGACCTCTGCTACCTAAAATGTTCCAACCAGCTGGCACAACACACTCTGGTCACTCTGGGTCACAATAGCTTCAAATTTCAAATTTTGACAACATCCTCAAGACCCCGTTTAAGGGTGATCACAACTCGCTGCCAGTAAAGAGAGAACTCACCTGGCAGATTAGATTACAATCTAGACTTATGCCAGGACTAAACAATGCAGAACCCATTGTTCCAGTACTAAATCTACAGAGGTTACAACACTAACTTTGCCGAAAAAAACCCTCAACATCACAGGCACGACCATCAGGTATTCACTTTTTGGTCACGATTTTGCTGGTTTGGAACTTTATACTGGTTATTTATACTTGTTTTTTTACATGTTTTTTACAATTTTGATTCACTGTTGTTTATTACTAGATTGTTCATATTTACCCTGATATTTGATTTTCTGATCTTTCACTTTGGCTCAATAGTTTCTGTATTTTTGTATGTTTGTATTTTGTTATTTTGTTTTATGTGTTTTCTTCAAGTTGGTCCATAGGATTCCATAGCCATCCTGAAGAAGATTCAGATGAAAAGTGCAGCCTAACCTCCCTCAAAATTAGTTTTTTAACTTGTTTTACAACATGTTTTTTTTTTCAGCATGAATTTTGAACGTAGATTTTTAACAAAATTTTTCAGTAACAACATTCTTTTAGAGTTTGGAGTTGACAAGGTTCAGATGTCATTTCCAAATTAACTTTGGATTGAGTGATAGCTGAAGCATGTGATATATTTAAGGGGTAATTTGCATATTTCCCACGATGCCTTCAGACACAAGAGGTTTTAGGTACTACACATTAGTAGTTCTAGTTTTACATTTTTTTGTGTTTTTTACCAAGAGGTCATCCTGTGTGACCTTTTTACTCACTGTATTAGTTTGTTAATTGGGATTTTTGGTAGACTCCCTAATTTATTTATTTTATTTATTTATTTATCATTTGTTGACCGGGAAAGTCCGACTAGGTTCCACAGAGCCTGTTTTCAGCGGAGGCCCGGGGAGAAATGCTCCAGATGCATGTCTTTGGAATGTGGGAGGAAACCGGAGTACCCGGAGGAAACCCACGCGAACACAGGGAGAACATGCAAACTCCACACAGAAGGCACCCCAGCCGAAAATTGAACCGGAGAACCTCTTGCTGTGAGGCGACAACGTTAACCGCTGCACCACTGTGCTGCCCACATCTTTATGGATCTTTATTTAATCTTTATGGATATAAGTTTGGTAGACAACCTTGTACTTCCAGTAGCCTAGCATTCATACTATGCTGTATGTAAAAAAATATGCATGTTTGGAACTATGCTTTGGTGGATTTAATATAAACTAAAGGATTACTTGAGAGTCTATTGCAGAGGCTCTATAAGTAGCTAGTGACTTTACTGAATTTCTTTGGTAATATTTATGTTTAAACTGAAACTGTACCTAGAGAAAGTGTATAATCAGCGCTCCTACTTGCTGCCTGTGTTTTTAATGTTTAAATTGCACACACACATTGAAGAAGTGCATTTATGACTTGTATAACTTGGGCTAGCTATGCCTGAAGTGCATTTACTGGCAATTTTCTAGTTGTACAATTGTGAACAATCAGTTTAGTTTTTCTGGTATATCTTTAAAATCTGTCAAATGTTTATTTATTGCATTGCTCTCTTGATTAGGTTTCTTAGCTATAAATCTTAGTTCATTCTGAAGTGTGCTACTTTACCCCTCCACCATCAAACCTTTCTGAATGTATTATTATAAAATAACTGCCTGTTGTTGCCTTCATGGTTACCCTAAAATCTCTGCTTTTCTCTTTTCCTAGTTGAACTCTACAGTTCCCTACAAAACGGAGTCTACAGGACTGCAGTTTCTCTCAGCATTTAAGCAGAGTAGGTTGTACACAAAAATCATTTGTTAAGCTTTCACTTACATTGCTGTGTAATTAAGCAGGTCACCATTTTGGTCAGCCATAGGGCTCTTTTTCTACTTGAGTGTTTGCCTCCTTCCCCTGTAACTTAAGTAAACTGACTCTTACATTAAGAACTATAATACTTACCTTATAGCTTTAGGACACCTTAGGAAACCTTGTTAACTGCAATAGCCCTGCTATGTTCACCCTCGCTGCGCTCAGGCTCTCTTCGCTCCCCTCCCTGCCCCCAATTTCCTAACGCCTAAAGTACCTCAAAATTTATAGTACTATAGCCACTCCCCCACTTTCTAGATCCTATCTGCTGTCATCTGGGATAATTCCTCCCACCCCCATTCTTCTCCTACATTTTAATAGCACCTATTAGCTTTAATCTGGCATTCTCCCAGCCCCTTCCAGTACCTTTACCTCACCACTCTATCTTCTGATGTTGCATCACCAGGTAAAACAGTTCCTTAACTCACTAGCTGAATCACAGATAATAATATACTCCTCTTTACTACCACTCTTGTTCGCACTAAACCTCCTTACCTTGTATGAAAACCAGTTTCTCACTGGATTTCAGGTCCCAAAAGGCCATACTATCACTCCAGCTGTAAATCCTCCCACCTTCAACCATACTTACAGTACCAGGTCCTATCCAACATCTTGTTCATTCTATCAACATCTCAACCCCAGGCACATTAGCTCTAAATCCAAACACTACCACAAACTAATAAACAAATTCCTGAAGTTCCATGGCTTTCTAAACAGTCTAAACTCAAAATTACCTTTAGAAACAAAGCATGGGCTTTATGGCGTTCTTCTGAAGACCCCCAAGATCACATTAAATACAGGCAATCCAGGAACGAAATTAAAAAATCCATTTTACAAGACGAAAAACAATACTACTGTAATTTACAGAGAGTAAATCAAAATAACCCTCAGAGGTTTTGGGCAGGTTTAAATAATGTACTACATCCTGGACAAACTTCAGCCCCAATCCATGCTACTACTATTGATAAAACCCCTGAAGATGTTTCTGACAGTTTTAACCGATTCTTTACTGAGACAGTTCAAGCCCTAGCTAGCCAACTACCTCCTAGCTCCCCTGGTTCTGAAAGTAGCACCCTTAGAAACCTACTCGCATTCAGCTTCCAACAAGTCACTACTTCACTTATCCGTACCTTGATTAAAAAATTAAAACCCACTACACTTTCTGCTGATCAACTCCCTGCCGAGTACCTACAAAAATCAGCTGATGCTATTGCTTACCCTGTCTCAATACTAATCAATCGAACCATAGTAGAAGCTAAAATTCCCACCATCTGGAAAATATCCTATGTAATCTCACTTCACAAAGGATGCAGCTCTACTGAATTCTCCAATTATAGGCCAATAGGTATACTCTCGCCACTTGCAAAGATTATGGAAAAATGTATTCATAGACAACACATGCACCACCTAAACCAGAATCACCTTATGGCAGACACTCAGCATGGCTTCCGTCCTCATCACAGCACTAGTTCAGCCCTCCTAGCCTTTACCAACACCATAAACCATAATCGCAACAATAATTATATATCCTCAGCCCTCTTCTTGGATCTTTCCAAGGCATTCAATATGGTTGATCACCAACTTTTAATCCACACCCTGCAAACATTCTGTCTAGATACTAGATCCCGTCAATGGTCAATCCTACCTGAATGGTCAACAGCAGGCTGTCCTCCAGCAGAACAAACTCTCTAACCTTCTACCTAACACCCTTGGAGTACCACAAGGCTCTATACTAGGGCCCTTGCTGTTCTCCATCTTCATTAATGACCTTTATACTATCCTCCCAAAAGTCAGCTGTATCCAATATGCTGATGACTCTACTCTGATTTGCTTGGCCACATCTACAATAGAGTTATGGTCAGCTACCCAGACCACCTTTAATACAATAGAAAACTGGCTTTCTGAACATTGTCTGATCCTAAATCCCAAAAAAACTAAAATGTTGTTATTTTCACCAACACGTAGGTCTACCGCTTTCACCTTTACCATAAATTCAAATGATGGCACAATAATCTCCCCTGACCCCTCTACAAAACTATTAGGTGTCATCATAGATAATAATCTAAAATACGACCTACATGTTAACCAAACTATCAAAACCATTAATAAAAAACTAGGGTCACTTTACAGAGTAAAAGCCATCCTAACCCCTCCAGCTAAAATTGCCGTAGCTCACTCTCACCTTCTTTCAACCCTTCTGTTTGCATCCTCTCTACTCTCAAATTTAAACAAGACTGTCCTTAACAAACTCTCAATTTGCTACAACCACATTGCCAGGTTTGCCACTGGGCTGCCATTTAGGACACATCATTGCATCAATCTAAATCAGCTTGGGTGGTTTGAACTACCCAGCCTAATCCAGTATAACCAACTGATTATGGCTTATAAAATCCTCTATAATCCGAACAATACTCCTGCACTTAAAAATATTATCACCCCCATAACAATCCTAGTCCACTTCGATCCTCTAAGAAACTATTAATTCAGATGAGCAAAATTAACAACACAGCCAGTGACTCTCTCTTTGCAAACTCTGTAAGTAGATCCTGGAACTCTCTTCCAGCTGATATTACCTTACTTTCTACCTTAGGTCAATTTAAAACTAGACTCAAATGACATTTGTTACTTAACTGGCTATGTCACTGTATCAAGCCTGGCTAACTCTCTCTAGAATGTATAAAAATCTCTTAACCAGCTTACTGTGTAATTTAATTTAATCCTGACTTACGGTTGGGGATTAACTCTAACCTGTGGAACTTGTTTAACTTGCTTACTTATGTAATCTCTGTAAATAGTCTGTTTGTAATATGTAATGCTGGTATTATGTAATGCTGTATTTGCTTACCCTTGGAGCTTTTCTCTCCGTGCCTCCGCTGAAAATGGACATGTATCCAGTCGGACTATTCCGGTCAACAAATGTAAAATAAATAATATAAAAAATGTGATCTGTGTCTTCTTTGTTTCATCTGCAGTCTCTTTGTCTATGTGCTGATTTAACCTAATTTTGCCTGTACCTTTGGTCACCCCCCCATATTGTTTTCTGCTTAAACTTTACCAGATCCAAGCCATCATATACATCCAGTTCCCAATTTTCATCAGGTAAATACATGTTTCTTGAATTACACATAATCTACTATACTCTGACAAATCTTCACATCCTTAATAATTATTTCCTACAATTTACATCCCACAATTTGCTTTGTTTCTACTGCACAGGCTAACTTTCTCTTTAGAAAAGCACAGCTATCATTCCAAACTCTAAATCATGCCATTTACAGGTACTATAGAAGGGTTGCCCAGTAAGCAATACTTGTAATTGTGCCACACACAATCATGCACCTTTGTCAAGAAGGCTGATAAATTCACCCAAAAATTTCTGTGAAAAAAATCTTGTTACATCCATGTTGTTCCATTTCCAGTCTGCATGATGTTCAAAAAATCTTTAGATCTTCTACCCTCTTGGAAATCATAAGAAGTTGCTTTTCCAGTTGTGCCATGTTTCATCTACCTGATGAGACATTTGAGTTCCTTATTTAGCCAGTTATTTTTATATGGATGAACTATCCTTTCAAATGGGGTAAAGAATTTGTTTTGCATGTGGAGTAGTGCATTGGCAAGGTTATCAGTTGCTTTATTTGGGTCATTTTATGGCCTGTAGATGTGACCAGTTAAGGGGGAACAGGTGGTGTTTTTTTTAAGTTTTTTGATGTTATCAGTGGTTTTAGTTCTTAAGCTGAGCAGATTAGGTGGATGTTTAAGCATCTGATTATATATTTTTGGTTATTATGAAGCAATGATCATCAAGGGATAGTGGATGTATGTTGATGAATAATACAGTTTGTTTGTGATTACAAAGTCTAGCAAGGTGTGATTTTTGGAGTGTGTATTTGGTCGAATGATCTCCATTAATTAATCTTAAACTAACATAACCCCCCCAAAAATAACCCTTAGCTGCCTCCTTACTATCATATCCCACATCATATAGGCCTCCAATGTACTCAAAAACAAAACTGGGTTGTATTACATGGCTAGACTTATAAAAACTCTTGTGATAGATAACATAGTAGAAACCTATGAACCTATACACTACATCATTAAGCAGAAATGACTGAAATTCAGCAAATATATGACTGTAAGCATCTTTTGTAGGGGACAATCCCACTTGCAATTCCAGACTTGTATACCAGCTCTATGGTTGCACAAACATGAAGAAGGGAGAAATCTCCCAAAACAAATGAGTCAGTGTGAATAATCACATATAAATCATGCCAGCAATGATTTCCAGTGGCAAGTAGTGATCAGCATTTTGGTCCGCACCATCTTATGACTAGGACACCTGACTTTCAGAAAATATGAACTCAATGACCTGCAGAAAAGCCCCCCTCCCCTTTAATTTGGTGTCAGCATCATTGTTTTTTGGGGTGGAGGATAACCTGCATTTCTTCAAGGATCATCTGACTGGATTTTAACTGGTCAGTTAAAACTGATCCAGTTTACTGCTTGTACAAGACTGCTATGTGTTGTTTTTGGAGTTTTTCCATTTCCCATTATTTGTTGAGCATGGATAAGTGGATATTTACACTAATAGGAGTCATATAGTGGAGGCTTGATGCCTTGCAAATAAATAAATAAATAAATAAAAACAATGAAAGCTTTCTTTGATATGTGTGGATAATATAAATTTGTTGGCTACTTTTTGCTTATCGCAGCTGGCCATCAGCATGCCCCAGGACCCATGTTCATTCACGAAGCCTCCAGTTACTGCACTGGACTATCTATTACATGATGTTTTAAAATGAAAGGCAAAAGAAAACAGGATACATTTAAGAATAGTAAATATAAATAAGGTGTTATCATTTAGAAACTTCTTAATAAAAAGGAAAACAAGCTTCTGTTTACTGAACAACTTTATTTTAAATAGGTTTAGGGGTAATAAATACAAATGGTTTGCCATTCCTCTTTATTAACTGTTAGTTAATTTTGAGATTTGCATATATCACATATTTATTCTGGTTATAAAATATATTAGACAGGCTTTATGAAAAGTAAAATAAAAGTATTTATAGTTATTATGGGATGCATAATATTTTTACACAGAACAGTATTTCTAAATGTATTTGCATTACAAATCAGAAGGTTTAGAAGTATGTCTGTGACTAAAGTTTGTAAGATAGAACTGAATGTTCTGCACTTTTCCTTTGAAGTGAAAACGAAAAAAATGATGACATTCATCACACAGAGCAGAATTATTTGATACTTAATTGTTAAAAACAAAGTCTGTGCTGAGATTCCCACAAATAAAAATTGATTAATTTAATAACTATGGGCTTGAGACTTTGCCTCATGCACAGTACAGCTGACAGCTGTTAGAACTTGTTTAACCAGGGGCCTACTTTGAATGGTGTCTGAACTGTGCTTTGAGAATACATTTTTAAAATAGTAACCTGCGATATAGCAACAGTCAACACCACCTGCACCATTCCCAGTAGAAACATGATATGCAAATTTGTAGCTGATAACTAAATTCTTTGGAATGCAAACCAGACTGATTATAGATATGATCAGCATAACTGTTGATGAATTTAACTTCTGGGAAATGTTAGTTGCTGATGAGAGCATATAAACACATAAAACATACGAGTGGTTTTGTATTCCCTTGTAAACTTTGATGCTCTTCTCAATGTCCCTCTTCCATCTAAATTAGAATAAAGTAACTTTAACCCACTGCTTACATTTATGCATAAATCATTAAAAACAAGCCTCATCTGTTTTACATGTAGTTATCTTGTGTTTTTGTAGCAGTCATCTTATCCTTTTTTAGGACATGGAAATTAAAAGGCAATGGGTCAAAGCAATGACCTGCAAATAAATTATATCACTCAGGAAAGTGTTTTGCATGCACAACATGTAATGACATTACTTAATATGCCATTTCTTCTGAGTATTTGCTGAAAAATAGCCATTAACTAGAGGCTTCACCAGCTAAGAAAGCAACAGGTAAAAGAAAAATAATTTCCATGTATGTAGATTTTTGCTAGGAATCACAATCAAAACCGAGCAAGGGATATGAATTAGGCTTGAGATGCCATACTGTAATCTTTGTTGATACCAGAAAGCTGTAGATCAGGGAAACACATAATTTGCTTTCCTTTTTTCCAAAACAACTGCCTCTTTTGGTGAGTACCTACTGCAGTCAACTATCTCTTTATGTGAATCCCTACTGCAGTCAACTGTCTCTTTTGGCAAGTCCTCACTGTGGTTCCGAAGATGACAATGTTGAAGGGGCATATTTTTTGTAAGTCAAGCATTTTTGAGTAAGCTTTTTTTTCCAGGGGGTTACATTTCCAGGATCACTTTGTACAAGTCTTTTGCCCATCTTCTACCTCTTTATCTTTCTATATGTATGTGGATCTAGTGGATAGGGCTAGTTCTTAACATAACAAAGTAATGTCAAATCACACAAGCTCTGCATGCTTTTGAACATGCTCAGTGCTCAGATGCTACTTATCTGGACATGTAATTGAACAGTGTTTTTGCAGAGTACCACCCCCGCAAGCACCCCACATATGATGGACTAAGCTCTCCCCACTCCCTGCTAATTATATACACTATCTCTGAGATTGCATGATTCACAGGGAAGAGCGCATTCCTTTCCCTGAGGAAAATTATTTCTCAGAGAACTGGTGAATATGACTGACACAGGTTGATCTTAGCTAAGATCAGCTGTTCTAATTGTAATCATGAGTATATGACAGACATTCAAAATATCAGAGCTTTAATTACCTGTCATAATACAAAAACACTTCAAATCGCAAAGACTCAAATACATTGCAAACTGAATCGCAAGATTCATAAATAAAATCTATTAAATTACTAGAAGTCCATTAAAAGGAAGATAAAATAAAATAAAATTAGTAAGTAATTCTAGCTTTTAAAATTGAGTTAGGGCTGGATACACAAAGGCTTGCACGGAGTCTAAGAGTAGAGTAAGACTCCAGCCAGCCAACATGTCTGCCGAGCGATCCAGGAACAGCCGGCAGGGGTGTGCAAGAGAGCTCCTAAAACGACTCTTGCACGGACAGTGTTAGTTTATGCAAATTACCTCATTTGCTGCTGAAAGCTATGCAAATGAGGTAAATTTGCAATCCAGGAAACACTAGCCTGTCCGAATAAGAGTAGTGTTATTTGCAGAAATGTACTCGGTTGGCAACTGAGTACCGTTCTGCAAATAGCAAAACGGAGCTATGACAGCTCCAAATAAAGGATGCAGCCAGTTGAGGAAGCATGCCAAGGGCCAAATATATGGCCATTGGCATTTTTATCCGTTGCAAAATAATAAAAAAAAATATATTTTTTTTCCTCGATCTCTGACGTTTAAGGGTAACGCAGCGCCACGCAAATGTGCGGTGCTCTAAAAACCAGAAAAACAAAAAATAAAAGCCACAAATAGGGATTTTATTCAAAATATTCATCTGCCATGCAGGTGAATAGCAGGCTGAAGACAAGATGTCTACTGAGTAGTGGTTGCTAAGGGGGGAAGCTCAGTCTGAGAGATGTAACCAAACATTAGTAGGCAATCCTATGCAAATGAGTATAAGGATAGTGAATCCCAATTTTCCCTGCCATGTGAACCATGTCCCTAGAGTGTAAGAGTAGGATTAGGGGAGTAACAGAGTAGAAGATAGGTGACATCATGAGGGGGTATGTATCAAAAAGACTGTAAGCTTATTGGAGCAGAGTGGCATGTGTTTGCTGTGAGTTAGGACTGGAAAAGGCGTGTCTACAGTTGTCTAAACTGAAACCCAGAAACGAAAGGTGTACACCGTGGCTATCACTAAAGTTTCTTGCAAAGCTGCTTACACTGTGTGCATGCGTGTGCATGCCTGTAAACCTGTCTAAGCCTGTGTGCATGTGTGTGCACCCGTGTAGGCCTGTGTAAGGCTGTCTAAACCTGTGTGCACGCATGTGCACCACCTAAGCCTGTGTAAGGCTGTGTGAGGACTTGTGTGCGTGTTTGCGCTTGTTTGCGCGTCTCTGCCCCCTATGGAAACTGAAAGGGAAAAGGAAGGAAAAAAAGTAGTAGGAAGTTAACCAAGGAGAACTAGCAGAGCTGCCAGGTGAAATCAATCAGAATCAGCCAATTACACAGACAGTACACTAGCCCAGCCCAGCACAGCACTTAAAACTCTGCAAACAACATTCCCCCATATTTTTCTCAGAAACACTGCAACACTGCAGTCTACAAAGAGAAGTGCAAACTTAAAAAGCTTAACTGAGACAAAAAAATGTTAGAGGCAGCAATTGCTATTATAAGGTGTCATGTGCAAGATTCTGAGGGTGGTGCCATTGCGAATGCTGCTGAGCAACCCACAGTGAGGAGATGGAGAAGAATGTACAGACCCAGGGTAACATACCAGGGGCTACATGAGCTTGAGATAGTGGAGCGCTATAGAGTGGACAGAAAGCTCCTGCAGCAAATTGTTGAGCTGTGCAGGGCACACCTCACACACAGAACCAACAGAAGGGAACCCATCCCAGTGGAAACCAAGGTATGTATTGGCCTAAGAATACTAGCAACAGGTACCTTCCAGAGACCAACTGGTGATATGATGGGGATTTCACAGGCATCAGCATCCAGGGTACTGCACCAGTTCCTGAATGCCATGTCAGCACATGTCGGTGATCATGTATATTTCCCCAATTCCTGTGAGGTATTGGCCAGCAATATGCATCTCTTCCATCAAATAGCGGAATACCCTGAGGTAGTGGTTGCAATTGACTGCACGCACATACACATCAAAGCACCAGCTGGTGAGCGGGGTAGGGCCTACATCAACTGCAAGGGCTTCCACTCCATCAACTGCCAGGTCGTGTGTGATACCCAGGGCATAATACTGAATGCGTGTGCTGGCTTCCCTGGAAGCTACCACGATTGCCATATCTGGCATCTGTCATAGCTGTACCTCACATTTGCCAGTGGGGACATCCCTGACGGTCACCTAGTGGGGGATGCTGGATACGCACTGTAGCCATGGCAGACGACACCCATCAAAAATGCACATGCACCTGAACAAGAACTCCATAATGAGGCACATGCACAAACATGAAATGTAATTGAGCGTGTGTTTGGGATGCTCAAGTCATGGTTCCGGTGCCTGGACACATCTGGTGGAGCCTTGCAGTACTCACCAACTACATGTACCCAAATTGTCATGGCATATGCCATGCTACACAGTATGATCCTGCGAAAACAGCTTTAGCAGGAACAGCATGGGGCAGGGCCAAACAGCCCCCCACCATTGCCAAGGCCTGCACAGGCACAGTGTGACTCAGAGGAGGATGAACCTGAGCCTGTGCCAGTAGGCAGAAGGAGCCATGCCCAGTATGCCTTGGCCTTGGCAAAGAGGCAACACATAGCACATACACTGGCTCAGTAGGAACCCTGGAAATGATACCGCCCTCTAACTCGCACATAAAATAAAAGGGATGCCTAACTTGACACTACCCATTTCCAAACATGTATAGGGAGTGTAGTATGTGCATCCGACATAGGCAGCCCTGCAGCACCACCTAAGGCATGATTGCCATGTTTTAAGCAATATAAAGCAGTGCTAAGCAGCTTTTACCAATATCTATTATATGTAAAAAAAATTGCTTGTGCTAACTAGCGCATCATCGGGCAACATTGAGCAATGGTGGGCAAGGTTGAGCAAAGTTGAGCAAAGTCAGTTAAACATGCTCATATCTGCTTTACTGTTCCTTAAGCAGTCTGGTCTGCCCAGCATGAAAATAAAAAGCAGTGACAGGGCTCGAACCCAGGATACTGTGCACTATAGTTACAGTACTGAAGCACTAAGCCAGGATAGCATTTCAGTGGCACAGACACAGCAGGACAATTGTACACTAATGCAAACACAAAGAAATGCTGTATCATGCCCCTAAAGAGGCAAATGGGTAAGCTCCCCCACATGCCTATGCAGACAGAGAACATCAGGCCAGGCGGTGTGATGTGGGTTGTGTAGGCTATGAAGTCGCAATCTAATATACGTGACATTGGACGCTAAGATCTGTAGTACAGTAGTATGCCTCAAGCCAGTTTGATAGGCAACAGTACAGACTGAAATGGTGTCCTGTACATAGCAGTGCAGGCATAGAAAATGTGTATAAGTGTCAGGTGAAACCCACATCCTATGTACACCCACAGTAACAATCAGGTGTGCCCCCGGGTAGAAATGTACAAAGAATAGCTGTCCTACCTGTATGTAGAAATGTTGATAAGTTTATGCAAAGTGTCACATGGAAGCCCTGCAGGCACAGCATGATCCCTGTTGATCTATGACACAAAGGTGATCCCTGCTGTAAAAATACAACTTGATTTTCCATATACATATAGTATAAATGTCTATACCGGGCATGCTCAAACACTCCAACAAATGTAGTAGATTTCATTCAGCATCACACTGAAAGGTCATACTGGGCATGCTCACACACTTGAAGAAACTAAGCAAATGTCAGGCAGCAACATACTGAAAGGTCATACTGGGCATGCTCACACACTTAGGCTAAATATGGATGTGATAATAAGGGATCTATGGACAAATGTGGATAGTCATCTCTACTTCCAGAAACACATTCACAAAGTGGTCGGAAAAGCATGCTATGTGCTCACACAAACTGACAAGTTCTGTGCATGTAGGCCAAAGGAGGTTCCCACTACTCAGCAGTCATCAGACCTGTCAGAGAGTACCACAACACACTTGGGATGAATCTGACTAGGCACGTTAAGCAGCTAGAAAGACCAATGAAGTACCTTAACAAGAGGATTACTGGCCTCAAATAGTTGCCCCATGCAACAAGACTGAACGTAACCCAATCTGTACTCTGTTGCATACTGTCTACTCAGGAGATCTCTGCCCAACAGACAGGTCCATGTCATGGTTACACTCAGATCTGTTCTGAGTTACAGCTCAATGGCACTAAATGTATAGAGCCAACTGATATTGCCAACATCCTGGCAGATAGGATCAGTGTTAACTTTACCCCCCTCTCACCCATGAAAGAGTACATCTCTATAATGGAAGACTGCAAAGTTGCTGTCATCATGGCTGCACAGGTAAAAAACACTCTCCAAAGCCAGTATCACAGCAGCCATGGGACCAGATAACTTCCCAGGCTGTGTAGTGTCTACTTCCCTGAAGTAAACATTAACATGGCAGGTCTGTGGCCGCTGAAGTTTCCAGAGGACTGCAAACTAGGAGCCATAATTGTAAACACTAAAGATGTGGACATCCTACAAAAGGGCCTCACTAAGACAGATGGCTGTTGTCAAAGCCATGGGCTCTAGCTCAATGCCAAAAGGTGCATTGTTATCCCCTTTGTTAAAAACTCTGTAGCCAAGAACTACAACATAGGTCATATTATACCTCACACTGAAGGTGTGACAAGAGACCTTGGGTCACAGGTGGACAGTGGATACAGCTGTGATAATCACATTCCCACAGTAGTCAGGAAACCCTCCTATGTGGCACACCTTATTACAAAATGTATGTCTTGCAGAATAGAAGAGGACATTGTTCCCCTCTACTCATCACTCAATAGAACTATAATAGAGTACAACACCACTGTTGCTATGTACCTCACAAGACAACTACAATAACTGGAAAGCCAGCAGCAATACCTCACAAAGAGCATTAGCTGCCTGAAATACATGCCATACACAGACCATCTCAAAATGCTCCATCCGTACTCCCTTGCATATTGCCTACTCAGAGGTGCTCACTGCCTAACATAGAAAGCTATGTCAAACACAGAGCTGTTGGATATGCTCCACGTAAAATACTCACAATCCCTCTGACCTTAGGACCCAATACCACGAGTGAAATCAAAAGGAAGGGGTATACCCATTTACCTTATGGATACCCACACCTTCAGGTTAGTGGCACAGCATGAGGCCTTGGAGACCATGCAAGTGCAACTAATACTGGGCAAAGCTGCCCATCAGATTGTAGCCTGCTATAGATCATGTACCTTGTCTCAGGAACCTCATTCAGTATTCCGGAGAACAGTGGAAAATATAAAGGTCCTATCAAACACCATTATATGAGGAGATTACAACTACCCAAACATTGAGCAGTGGAATTACTTGTGTACAACATCCTTTGCTAATGTTTATTAGAGTTAAAAACCCTAAAACCCTGGAACAGCTGGTCACCACGCCCACTAGAGGTGACAACATACTGGACATGATCATCACCAACATGGGGTACCAGTGTTCCACTACAGAGATAAACCCCTCACTGGTAATAGCAGATCATGAAGTAATCACACTGGACATCCACATCCCGCCCCCACCTCATCCAGTCAATGAAACCACTGTGAAGACATTTGCAAAAGCAAACTACACACTTCCCAAGACCAAAGTGGAACGTTTCAAAGACCTCTTGCTATAGGATAATGGTATACAATCTGCAGAATCATTTATAAGTGCATCCTATGTGCATCTACAGGGATGCATGGAATTAGATATCACAAATAAAACCAAGATGCACTCCTCCAAAAATAGGACAACAATCAGGTGGTTGTTGCCCATAAATAAGCTAGACAACAGAAGGAGGAAACGAACACATGACAGAGCCAACTTCACTAAAGGAAAGGTATCAGGAAGAAACAATGATCGCTCATAAAATAATCCAAGGACAGTTTCTAAAGACAAATAGCCAAGGAATGTAAGAATAACAACCACAAAGCCTTCAGTAGCTATACCAGACATGTAGGTGTCAACTTCCAAATATGCTGGCAGATACTGAAAAAAGGAAAGAAATACACCAAACCAACTTTCATTACCCACATCCAGGGGGATAAGTTCAGTGTAAACTCCCCCCATCACCCCCAAAAGGACCTGTGTACATCACAGAAAGATGCAGAGCCCCAGACATCATGGACATGCAGGTAAAGACAGCCTTCATGAAAGCTAAGAACACAGCATCAATGTGACTGGATGGTGTCCCAGGCTGCATCTTACACTAGGCCCATAAGGAACTACACCCTTACCTATATTCACTGTCCAGACACAAGCGTACCACAGGCTATGTACCCAAAGAATGGCATACACAAACAGTTATCCAGCTCCACAAAGGGGGTGCCATAACAGAACCTTTGCCCAATATGTCTACTCAGCCTGGTCTACAGAGCTATTGAGCAAATTGTCATGGAACCCATAAACTGAGACATTGGAGACCTCTAGACACTGGACTCTCCACAACTTTGCCTTGTTAAAGTCAGATTCTGGCTCCTAAACCTAGTTGGCTTATTTCAAACAGTTACCAAGGACATAGATGGAGGTGAAAGTAGTCCACACAGCCCACCTGGACCTCACGAAGGACTTTCTACACCATTCCCCACTCTGTCATCATGGACGAGCGTACCAGCTTGAACATTAACAGCTATGTCACAGGATGGGTGGCCAAGTGGCTCACAGATCAAACACACATGTTCAGAGTTGCAGATGCCATGTCCAACTCTAAGCCAGACACAAATGGCATTCCACAGGTCTTGGTCCTGGGACCCCACCTGTTCAGTAGATATTGCTCAGAAGTACAGGCAAGCACGTGAGGTGTATGGCTGAACAGGTTTGCAGATGAATGGTAACTGTGGTCCATAATTGACTGTAAAGCTGACACAGACATCCTCCAGAAGTGTCTTACAGAGACAGATACCTGGTGTCAAAACAGTGCCCTCAAGCTGAATGCCAAAGAATGCATAGTCATCCCCTTTGGGTACAACAAAGTGCACACAAATTACCACATAGGTGGTAATCCAGTATGTATGGAGAAAGTCATTATGGCCCTGGGGACACAGGTAGATAGTAAACTCCCCTTTGATGATCACATGGCCAAAGTGTTTAGACATTCCTTCATTGTAGCCCACCTAATGTCACCTAATGTAACCCACTTTGTATAGTGTGATGATGTCACCATCCTACAAATATACCTGTGGAAAGGATAACTCCCAGTAATGTGTATAGCGTGTTGTGTTAATGCATACTCCTCTAGTATCATGAAGTAGTTAGGTAGGGGTATGAATCCTGCACTTGATAACTGTGTGCGTGTGTTAGTGTGTGGTCTCCTTGGGAAAGAGCAACCTTTCAGGAGAGTAGTAAAACACCTTAAAAGTGGTAAACTAATCTTTGTCAAGTCTGATGATGTCACCATCCTACAAATATACCTGTGGAATAAAAAACTCCCAGTAATGTGTATAGTGTATTGTGTTAATGTGTACTCCTCTAGTATCATGAAGTAGTTGGGTAGTGGTTTAAATCCTGCACTTAACAACTGTGTGTGTGTGTTTGTGTGTGGTCTCCTTGGGAAGAAGCAACCTTTTAGGAGAGTAGTAAAACACCTTAAAGATGGTAAACTAATCTTTGTCAAGTCTGATGATGTCACCATCCTACAAATATACCTGTAAAGAGACTTCCCAGTAATGTGTATAGCACGACGTGTTGATGTGTACTCCTCTAGTATCCTGAAGTAGTTAGATAGGGGTTTGAATCCTGCACTTGGTGAGTGTGTGTGTTCTATGTGTGTGACAGTGTTGGCCAATGTGTTGGGGGTTTTGCTTTTACAACCATATGACATATCAATAGGCATTGCACATGTGAGGTAGCTGTGAGGCAAATACATATACGTACATTTTACCTCAATTATTGCATGTTTGGGAACCCTGCTTTATCCAAGAACACAGCTGTCATCTTTGTCCAACTGTGCTGCTGCTTCCCAGACCATAGGTCACATCTGTATGCCTGTGACAAGGCCAGCCACTGCAGTGATGCCTGGCCTAGGTCATCCATGTCACACACACTCATTACGGTTTCTATTGAATTGTGTGAGTGAGGGTTTATGGCCGAGGTAAATGTCAGACCTGTTCAAACGCAGCAGAGTCTGTCAATGATGACTATTCATTATAGGTGTACAATAACCTTTGTGGACATGCATGCAGACCCCTTATTGCTTATGTGATCCACCAAGGGATTTCAAAATACCTTAGGGAATGTGATTATCAAAGGAAAGATGACTTAACACTAGGTTGCATGTACACATCGGTACCTGTCCATCATGTTGGCGGCTACTACCTATGTGGTACTGTGGGGATACTATGTTCCATAAAGGTGGATGACTATGCTTAGTTTGGCCTATAGCTTTACAGCATGGGTTTGACAACAGGTATCTGTCTGTATGATACCCTTGTGGAGGATGTGTGTTTCACCTGGAGAATGCAGTATATGCTACAGTATGCATTAGCACACGTGGACAGACATATCCCTACTGTGATTGCTTGTACCTAAGAGAGCCATATGCCAAACTGGAGTGGTCTCAGTAATGGGTGCAGGTGAATACCACTGGTTACTGGCATAGTATAGTACCTGAAGGATCCAAATTTTGCTGTGTGTCCTACATCTGTTTATCAGTTGTCAAGACATCATCTAACGATTGGTTATGGTCAGACTGTTGAAGTCATGTATACTACCAGAATGCAAAACAATGACAGATAGTAACAGTATCACCCACAGCACAGTGTCAAACCATGTCATACACACATGTGTAGTCAGGATCCGAAATGTGTGTAGTACAATGCATACTGGCCACCAATAGAAACTATGGAGTGTTACTGTGTAATACAGAGCATGTCACCCTGCCCATGTGTGCATTATGCACATACATGCAGAGAGTGCACCTCTACCATTTTCACAACTGTACACCTGCAAATCTGTGCTATACACATCCCACACATACTGTCCACTCTCTAACACATGCTGCCAATACTGCACACATCAGCCAAGTGGCATGTGTGTGAACAATATACAATTGGAACTAACACTGGTGTAAATAACACTACAATGACAATCATAGCTTTAATGCATCATGCCTGCTCAGCTACACCTTCAAGCATATCATTACACTCTACTGCTGACAACATGCTAAAATTGCTATACTGCTATAAAGACACCCTGTGCATCAGCACCATGGTAGCCTGTTCCTGCATCAATGTTACAGATGACAGGAGGTGGCACAGGTTTCATCATATGCACAGGGTGTGTTGTTGGTTTGCCAGAGGTCTACAGTGAGCCATCTAATCGATATGTATGTGTGTGTGTGTGTGTGTGTGTGTGTGTGTGTGTGTGTGTGTGTATGTGTGCGGCAAGAATACTGGTATGGGCCAATGTTGATGTAATGTGTGTGGGTATGTGTTAGCCCTAGGTGTCTGGATTATGTGTGTTTGTGTCTGCATGCACACAGTTCCACCATGTGGCTTCCATATATGGGTATTTGTGGGACAGTCACAGACTGTACCTGTGAGGCTTTACAGATCACCATCTCTGGCCACAGACACGGTACCTGTGCCTGGCAGGGGTGCAACTGACATTATCAGGTACTAAGCCAGACTGGGTACTATTCCCAGAGGTAGATGGATGTACAGTGGACCCAGGTCCCTGCTGAGACTGTCCAGAGCCACGTGTACGTGGTCTTCTAGGATGTTCTATGGACAGCCCACCCCAACATTGATGGGGTTGGTACTGGCACTACGAGAGGGGCTATGGCTTGAGGGATGTCTGCAATGACTGCCAGATGCTGATGTTGCTGGCATACATCCACATCGACGACTCAACCGTCCCACATTGTCCTGACACATGGACATGACATTGCGGAGGACATCTAATGTCTCTCCCCAATGTCTATCGGTGACATCTGTGTAATTACGGATGGCACCAGCTAGGTCACGGATACTGTCTATTACAGCGGTATGTGCCCTCTGCGCCCTTAGTCCCTGTCTGGGGTACCATTCCATACATGCCTGTGCCTCCATGAAAGCCTGGAACATGCGTGAGGTTGTAAGACCTGTGGCATGTCTGTCAGTGGCATGATGAGCAGCAGTGCTCCGACGAGAACCCCTGGACATCTGCCTATGTGGTACCCTTCCAGACATCTGGATATGGCTGCTGTGTTGGGATGCATGTGCCAAGGATATCACACTGTCCTGGCCAAAGGCGACTGCACGTTGTCCCTCTGCTAAGGGCATTGATGATGGATGTATTGGCAGTATGACTGTGTGCATGGATGGGGCGGATACTTGTGTACTGTCGATTGGTGGCCCAATGACAGACCCTGGCAAACATACCTGTGCCTCAACACACCTATCATCATTATCACTATTATGCTCAGTACCATCAGTTTCCCTGCTGCAATGAACCAGCCCAAAATCAGCACCTGTGAGAGGAAGACAGGAAACACACTTTGCAACCTGTACATGATGTTGGCACACATGCACACATGGGCACACGGACACCTGAACACATGCATACATGCACACATGCACACATGAACACATGCACACATGCACACATGGACACATGCACACATGAACACATGAACACATGCACACATAAACACATGCACACATGCACACATGAACACATGGACACATGCACACATGAACACATGAACACATGCACACATGCACACATGAACACATGAACACATGGACACATGAACACATGCACACAAATACACTCCTCACTAAAACAGACACACACACACACACACACACACACACACACACACCACCAGCAATCCCGAACATACTCATTAACGTGTGATGGTAGGGTACAGTATCACAAGCCAAACATTTATATCAAACGGGACAGCATGCAGGACGTGTGTTGCTCAACAGCATGCAGTGTGAGTGTAGACAGCCCTTGCTCATAACAGTATACATGACTTTGAAGCATGTGTGTTTTGTTCAGTGAATGGTCTAACCCTGGAACGCAATGTGTACATGGACACAAAATTGCTGTGCAGGTATTAAAAGCCCTGCAATGTCCTGTGCACCATCAGTCACAGGTATACATACCATGGCTGGAAGTGTATCAGTGTGTCACATAGATATCCATTTCTGATTAGAGCATCTGTGTCTTTAGCAGATAATTGTGGACACATGTTTAGCACATGCATGCTATGTATACACACAGGATGAGTGGTGCATGCATACCTGATGGAAGATGGGTGGCCTAATGGTTAAGGTGTTTGCCTTACAAACGCAAGGTGCAGGGTTTGAGTCTCACAAGGGATAATTGGCTAGGCTTAAAATGGCTCGCAAGGGCAGTTAGCTTAGTACTAATCTATGAACCTATGAACCTAATACCATTGCTCGACATTGCCATTGTACAGTGGTTATGGTGAGTGTAGGACATATTGTGGACATGCCTGTGCCAGCCATGACATTGCATGCTACCACACAACTGCAACATGAAACATCACACATACACAATGTGTGTCATGTGACCTATACACTCTATAGCATTACAAGACATATGTGTGTCACTTTCTACAAATGGTGATTGCTATGCATATTGTGTATAGGTGCATATGTCTGCACACACACAACATTGAGGCGCATAGCAATTCATGATATGTGTAGTACTGCAGCCACTGTAACTGGATGGGGTGTAGTACCATGAGCCATCATCATGCAGCATCATGTGGTCACTCAAGGCTATTAATGTGTGCCAGACCGGCACATAGCATGCTGTACCTGAACTGCAGTACCATGGCTACATTCACCATTTCACGGCCAGTTGTTACATGGGTTTGTAAGGTGCCCACTAGGGGGCATTGGCTAACATGAATGTTTTATGTGTTGAACAGTGTTGCAAAGCCACATGTGAGGCATCTACCCCTCAGGTATATTATGTGTGCTGTGATGATGAAGTTTGGGATACTGTAGTGTGACCTTACAGCAGGTGTCTGAATACACCATGTGTAGCATGTTAATGTGTACTGCTTATGACAAAGTTGTGTATGTTGTGTGCATGTGTATCGACTCTGCCTATCCAATGTCCACTACAGTGTTGCCACAATTGTGTGGGATGCTCTGTGTATTGTATGTGTTTTAGGCAGCTACCCACATTACTAGGATGTGCATAGTCTCACAGCAAACATGCACAGCATGTATTATGCGTTGGTGTGTTACGTGTACATAGTCTACACCTCACCTATGACATGCACATTTAATTAGCAATATTACAGGTAGAACACACTCACCAGCATGGGTCTGCTGCCTTGCTGTCACATCAGAGGGACCTACAAGGATACGAGACACTTTGTCAGTGGCAACAACTGTGGCATTGCTACTGTGTGTTTGCAATCTTACAGTAGTACAATGGTTGACAGTCACAGGCCTACAGATTATATTCCTAATTATTAGTATCGCACAACACTAGGCACCACATCGTCTAACTACACAGTGCACATCTTACATAAGCATGCTCTACCAATAGAGGTAACAGTAGTCTACAGCTATGCCATGTTACCTGCACACTCCATGTCAACTTGCAGGGTGGCTCCGGCCTCTATGATGATACATGTTACTTGTTGTGGTTGTTGTTGGCCAGGAGCCACCTGGCTCAGGAGCAGCTCCTCCACTTTGGTGAGGGGGGATGGATGGCTACCACCCCACCTGTGGCAAGCTGTTGTCTGCGGATATCAGACGCACACTGCCAGACATGTCTAATTAAATCGCTGCAGTGATGGCGTACCTGCTCATATGTCCGGTTATGCATGCCTATGTCATTTACCCTACGGACAAGATTTTGCCATGGTGCAGTCCACTTATGCTGGTCCTGGCTGGTTCTGGAGAACAGCAGGGCATAGTGCTGCACCAGGCTCACTGCGATCTGTTCTTCCTCAGCCGTGCTATATGCGGGATTACAATGGTGGGACATTACCCTAGAAGACAATGAAACAATATGTGTGAGCAAGTCATGTGGCACACATAACATTCTAAAGTACAGGTATCAATTAACTGCCATATATAGCAACCTATTGGTTGTCAGAAGATACACACTTTCAATACCACATATCAGTTCTCAATCCACAGATGCCTGAAAGGGCCTGGCACACTCTATATATCAAACCATGTTTTGCACAGCAACAAAGTTAAAACAGTATGTAAGACAATACAACAGTACATGGCACACTGTATGTGACACAATGCACCACCTAGCCACAGGAGGTATATATCATGCTAATGCATCATGAAATATGTAATCCATTGCAATGATTGTAAAGTCCAGTGACAGTATTACCAGTATACCACACTAGTCGTTGATGGCAGACCCCTGCCTAACATATGTGCACATTCGCTAATATAGGTGGCATACTGCTGTACTAGACTATACATGTTGCTAGATACGCAGTTATATCCTGTAACACACATATGACCGAGGCCATGGCACAGGCATACCCACACACACATCAGACATACATACCAGACACAAAGGTATGGCAACCCAGGTGACCTTTACCTGTGTACCTTACAATACTGTGTGTCAGTAGTTACAAGTCCTTATGCCTGAGGTATGTAATCTGTGAGGACTACAGGGAACACACATAACAGTGGTTCCAATAAATGTGGACGTACACCATACTGTGCTGTTTAGGCAAACAGCTTCAGGTAGTACTACAGTTCATACAGGAGATGGATTCACCAGCAGTAACACTCAATAAGCATACATGTACTGCTTTATCCTGCAATGGGACACCCCAGTCGACAACAAGGGACTACGTCAGTCCGTATGGCATACTGCTTTTTCTGCCTAGCAATTGCATACACATCTTTTGCTGGGATCACAGCTAGGACACATAATACCATCACAGAAACAGTTTCCCACTAAGCTATCACATATATACCGAACTCTGACACATTCACCAACATATTCACCATCACACTCAGTCAACCTCACATAGCAGTTATTGCAACAAGTACATGTGGGTGTGTACCACTTCATAGGTAGGTAAGAGGCTATTGGCCCTAGGGCCTATAGAAGTCTAGCCATATGCTACCCTGGCCTTTGACACACAGGTAATTACATTTCACGTGGCCCTGTCAAGCAGAGACACAGAGGTGATTGCCTGGGTGTATTCACTATCTCCCATACAATCTTCAAGATTAATTATGATGACTGCTAATTAGGAGCTTTGTTTGCTATGGATAGTTGGTTTGTTCCAGAATATGGGATGTCTTTGAGATAGGAATCTATCCCTCTAGCATGTGCTGTTTATTGTGGTCAAAGGGTTTGGGTCCCTAGAGCATGTAGCTCATAGAGATTGTGATCTGTTTACATGGAGCATGTCCAACAGATCTGAGTTTGATATAGCTTAGTATGTTAGGCAGAGGTCACCTCTGGGTAGGCAGTATGCGAGACAGTCTAGTTGTGGGTTTATTAGACGATCTGCATAGGTCATCTGTGTGAGGCCATTATTACTCTTTGTGAGGTATGGCTGTGTCCTTTCCAGTTGCTGTAGATGTCTTGTGAGGTACATAACACATGGGACATTGTACTCTATAATGGGTTTTATGTGTGTGGAGTAGAGGGGAACACTGACCTATATTTCCCTGGATGACACACCTTTTGTGATGACGTGTGCCACGTAGACGGATTACATGACTAGTGTGGCACTGTGACTATCTAAGGGGAGACTACTGTCCACCTGTGTCCCATGATCTCTTATCACACCTTCGGTGTTAAGTAGACTACCACCTATGTGGTAGTTAATGGGTACTGAGTTTTTGCAAGGAGGGATGCAATGCAGTGTCAACATTGAGCTTGAGTCTATGGCTTTGTCACCAGGCATCTCTGGCAGTAATTATGACCCTGTTTCTCTTTCTCTCTCTCTATATATATATATATATATATATATATACATATGTATATATACACACATACATATAGACATCCATTGGTGTACATATAGATATACATATAGGCACATATACAGTCCACCTTTCATGGTGGGAATATCAAGTATGGCAATGTTGTGAGGTATACAGTTATGTCATAATATTGCACAGTGTTGTGCGGAATGCATTGTAGCTTTAGCAGGTCTCACTGGCTGCAACACGTCAAACCTGACGAATCATACCCACAGCGTTTAACCACCACATGTCATATACCAGCACTGTATGCTGTCTGGTCTGCCACACACTACAACCTACATAGAAATATGCACATAACAACCTTCAACAACATATATATATATCCACCTTTCACTGACAGTTGCAGTATGTCCCTTGCTCAATGCACATGTACAGATGCTAATATATCTGACACAGACAGATCTCTCTGTATGTTTGTGCCATACACCCACAAGGACCACACTGTTGTAAGTCCATGTACCTCACGGCTGACCTGATGGGCCTTGATGCAACATGAACAGGTGTCACATGTGAGCACACAGTAATATTAGAGGGTGTATATATAGCTGCTAATGCTAAATTAGCATACTAGCCTGGTACAGCTGTTGCCAATGCTAAGCTACACATTAATATGACTATCATGCATTTGTTACTCTGTCACATCCATGTTTACATAACCGTATGGGCTACTTCCCCAAACAGGCATTGTGCACACTACTGTACAGAACACAGATAACATGGATCAGATGTTTGACATTTAATGCTGAACTACATATGTCACAGTCACATCCCACTGCACAAAGCTACACACTCATTTCTCCATGCCAGTAGTTATGCAGGGCATCTGTGCATTGATATGCACTGCTGCCACATATGGATGATTCAAACTATGTAGAGTACTCTTCATAAACATCTACTACATTCCAGTAAAGACACAGCTGTTATATACCTTTCCTTTGTATGTGTTCGTATTTGTTGTTGTATATCCTGAATTAATTATAGGTTCATAGGTTTATACTAGGCTATCTGCCCTAAGGCATTTATAAGCCTAGCCCAAATTTTTGTGGCTTACGCCACCCCTTATATGAAAAAATACTGTGCCCATTAGTTTGTTGTGCCTCTGTCCAGCAGTGACACAGAGATGATTCCCGGGGTAAACCTACGATCTCCCATCCACAGGTCTAGATTTCTCTTGAACAGAGTCAGCGAGGTGCTCTGCCTCACATGGACCGGGATTTTATTCCACAGCATAGGGAGTCTCTGAGTGATACCTGCTTACTACTGCTTAAAAGTGTTTACTCACGCTAACCCACATGCTCATTTCTTTGAAAGTAAAGAAAATGGGGAAATAAGAAAGTGGTGAAAAAGGGGCACAAAGAGGGAAAGACAGTAGGGAAAACAGCTTGTGATGAGCAGGATGGGTGTAAGGAAGGTCCATAGCTGCCCATTTCTTTGACAGCGACAGCTGTGCATATACTAGTAATTTGGAGAGAAATATGAAACCTTCCACCCTTGAGAGAGGGGTGAGGACAACAATGTATGTTGTACTGCCAGTTAAAGTTCAGTTTCTGAGTCCAGCGGACATTTGTGCAAAATGGGCAGCTATGTATGGGGCGTAATTTTTTTGTGGGAGCAGATTGCCCATTTTTTTTTTCAGGTGAGAGTGGAATGTGGGGTAGGGGAAGTAGGTATGTTTTGTGAGGTAGGTTGGGGAGGTAAACAGACAAGACAAACAAGACACATACAGGGGCAGAATATGACATGTGGTGGGTGAACACCATTGATGGGGAAGGATGTTTGGAAATCGCAAGCCCATAAGCCCACAGATGGCAACAGTGGAACTGAGATCCCCACCCATGGACAGTCACCACTGCACCTTCACAGCCGGAGGGTGGCTGTGCTGGGGGCTGCGTAGGAGGGGCAGGCTCACCCGTGAGTCATGCCACTCCTGCCTCGAGCTGGCATAGGGTATCAGTGACTGAACGCTCTATTTCCCTACACACCACAGCCCAGACCGTTCGTAGGGTGATAGATGGCCTCCTCCAGCCACACTTGCAGGGGGGGTCAAGCCCCATCCCCTGCAGTGCTTCCACCCAAAGGTGGCACAGGGCCAATGGAGGAGGAGGTCCCGGGCTGGGCACCGGACCTGCTGGTGCCAGGTGCCATCACCAGCTGAGGTGAGACAGGTGGGTCCGCTGGGACTGGCCTTCCCATACGTTCTGTGTTTTGGTGAATTTAATGACAATATGGGTTTGTAAAAGCCAGCAGCATTCCAAATTAGTTGTAACAGCATGCAGTAATATTCCCATGAACCCAACACACCAGAGTTCCAACAGTTGAACAGCAAGCATAACACATGCATATATAGAACGACAGTGGACATTCCAACAGCATGCAGGAATGATTGGTGGCAACATACCACCAAGACTGTGGTGTTTGAACAGGGCACATGCATCAAAGTAAATGCAGATATTTATAAACCAATAGGACATATGTCCCAACAAATGTTTTGAGATTACACATACCCATTGAGGTGTGGAATTGCATTGTTTATGCACATACAGTAGGGTGTAAAAAGATACCTCCATTAACAACTTATATGAACTTATAGTTTACACTATATTCCTATTGACTGCAGGTATATATCCCCTACATATATTATTACACTAGGCAATTTCCATTACGTTGTGAGATGTGTTTTGCTAGTTCCTTATATACCTGCCCTGTATCTAATATACAAACTGTCCAGGATGCATATGTTACTGCTATGTATTTATATATTTTATTTATATTCATATGGCTACATATCTGGATGTGTTCAGGTGACATTATCAGTTATATTATAACAGCCCCATACATTTCTATCAGCACACTGGCATTTCCGGTGAACACAATAACAAGCTACTCATGTACCAGATTTACCTATACATGCCAGCCTTGAAACTACAGTTGAGGACTGCATATATGCTTAAGAGATACTGGCACTCCCTTCGTCCTCTTTCTATGGGCCTACCCAAGTGTGGGTTGACAGCGCTTAATACAACACTACTATTTCTATACTGCAAGAGTACATCAACATTTCGAAGAAAGTGACATGGACACACTACAGGAGTTATACCTTTATTAATTACATTACACACTTTTCTAGTGGCTGTCTCATTTATTTTTTATTACAGTGCATGCAGACATCTTATTCAAGATGTATTATACCTTCATTTATGGTTTACAACACTCTTTATCAGGCTCTCTCACTTATTTTATATAACAATACATGCAGAGAAATAATTCAGGACTTATTATACCTTTATTAATGGGTTACAACACTCTTTTTCAGGCTCTCTCACTTATTTTACATAACAGTACATGCAGAGAGGTTATTCAAGCCTTATTATACCTTTATTATTGGCCTACGACACTTTTTGTCAGGTTCTCTCACTTATTTTACATAACAGTACATGCAGAATAATTACTAACCTGTCTGGTGGTGCAGCCTTAGCAGCCTATCTGCATAGGCTTGCTGATTCGCAGCACAGACACCTGCAGCTGTGAAGTAGATGACATGATATTGAGACATATACCTATCCATACTATCGACTACACTAGCAATTTTTACATACTTCAGTCCATGGCTACCTACACAGTAGTGGGGCATTTTGCATCCCATGGGCCTCCTGTTTCCATTGGTTCAGTTGGTCTTGCTTGCATCTATTCAGGTCTGCATGGTGATGTCTAACCTGCTCACCATTCCAAGGGATGCCTGTGGCACTGGTGAGTTCATGTGCAAGAAGGTCCCAGGCTTCCACTTTGTATTCTGTGCCCTGGAACTGGCCCTGCAGGAGTCTAGCATCATGATGATGGATGAGGAGCCAAACCATTACTTTTGTCTCCTCAATGCCCCACCGTTGTGCTCGGAAGCAAGAGCCCTCTCCGACATCAGCCATTGCTGCCTGCAGATGGGAGCTACAACCAGTTATGGCGAGTATTCCCGTCCATGGAGCTTAAATATGCCTAATTTCCCGCACTTATTTGTGATTGGCCAGATTTGAAAATTCTCAGATGAGTGCACACCTGCTTAGGACTGGGTAAACTTTGATTAATATGTATATGTGTGTTGACAGTCCATGAACATCAAATGCTGTCATGGCTTAGTGGATCAGTACTGTGATTATGGTGCACACTATCCCGGGTTCGAGACCTGTCATTGCTTTTTATTTTACTACTGGCCTGACTGGTAGGGGGTGTGGCTGTGTTTAGCCAACTTTGCTCAACGTTGCCCAATGCTGGTCTACATTTACCGAAATTGCCCGACGTTGCCCGACGTTGCACTAGTTAGCACGGTGCACAGCTTCGCGCAAGCATGTTTGGTTTGCGCTAGTTGGCGCGATGTGCAGCTCCGCACAAAGCTATTGTGCTAGTTAAACCAGTGCTTAGCTATGGGCAATTATTCTTAAATGTGATTAATACTGGTAAACGTTGCTTAGCAGTGCTTCACATTGATTAAGATAGGTTACTTATGCATTCATTAGTATGCATGACCGTTTCACCTTCTTATATATATTTAAAATATTGTTCACTACTACATAGGCCATTTTGATGCATTTTAATAAAATTTAAAAGGTCAGGAATTATTTTTATGCACAGATTTCCTAAAGAAAATGGAAAGGGGAGTGATGGGACTCAAACCAGGAATGCCATCTCTTTGTGCAAAGGCTCTACCACTACACTATTGCTATTTGGCTTAATTTGCATATAAGTGGTGTATTATCCTCTTCGATTTCAAAACTGCTAACTGTAGCTAAGCAATGGGCACACCCGTGCACACACGCACAAATACGGGCAGCTATATCGTGAATAATAATAAAAAATTCGTTTTACATTTTATTTCATTTGTACAGAGGTTTTGAATGTGGGGGAGTGTAGTGTTGGGGGTATACACATTTGAGTGGACTCGCTCATATCTGCTGACATTTGCAGATTTAGGCAGTCTGACACGCCCCCTGCACTCTTACATGCTCCGTGTTAGCCTGGGAGTTGAGTCAGCATGCCCTCATGCATATGCATGATGCGCTGACGTTATACTCTTAGACGGCAGTCTCCGAGTAGGACTTCATTCGTATTACACAGAGGATTATTGAATCCCCACCTTAATGTTTAAACTTTCATTAAGCCCCAAAGACTAATTAGCTGCCTATTTTAATTGCAAGAATAATTCTGATATCGCTAACAAATGTCTAGATTATCACTCCTGGACCCTTCAATAACACTGGCTACAACACAAACAGAACATTATTGAAAGAGCTTACACTAGCAAACTCTTCTATCACTTGGTTTTGTAATATATCCTGCATAGTAATGATATTCCTGCCGAAAATCATAAACTGATATTTTTCAGTAATAAATATTAGACTACTCCTAGTGAAGACCTCCTGTAAGTAGTTGTTGAGTTTTAATAAGCTATCATCTAATCCTGGAATAATTCCACTTTTGCAGTCATTGGCATAATTGCTGATCCCGCACTTACTGATTTTTTTGAAGTTGCAAAAATAGCAAATTTAAGAGTATTTGGCCCACAGCTAACCCCTGCACATAATGATATTCTAACATAAACTATGTCTTGGATCTCTGCACTTTGCCTTGTATTATACAGACAATAAATTATCCAGTGTGTAATGCAGGGATTCACCCTATAAATCAGAACTCATTTATAAATGGGTACATAAGACCATACATCAGAAGCTTTGGCTAGGTTTAAATATTTTCCCAATGTAAGGCCAAGATCATTGACCACAGAGATGTAATTATAAAACTCAGCAAAACAAATAAAGGTCAGTGTAGACTTGTTGGTCACATGTCCATGTTGGACAATTACAGTGCCCAAAGCTTAAACATTGGTCTTAATAGTAAGATATAAAACACACCCCTCAAAGCATTTTCCAAGCAAAGCTGTTACTCTTATTGGCCTGTAATTTTTTCTTCATTGCTGGTATCTCCATCATATATTGACGCAACATTGGATATTTCCATACACTAGAAATATAAACAGTTTTTAGCAATTTATTATATACATGAAGCAGTGTCAATAAGTTCTCATTTAACTTTTTCAACAATACTGCAGGAATGCAGTATGGTCCAAGAAAAGAACTTAGCTTAACATTTGACAGAGTTGTTTTTACTGTCTATGCTAGTATAAGAATACAAGTTATGTCCTTAAGATCTATCTTTCAGAATAGTGGAAACTTTAGAGTACGTTTAGATCTATTAACATGAAAATACTTATTCAGTGCATCAGCAACTTTCTTTGGTTTATCTAATAGAACATTTCCCACTAATAATAGACTGACAGTGTATTTGCTTACTGACTGAGAATTCCTCTGCTTATAATAATCCTTCCAGAACTGCAGGCCAGTCGTGCCCTGTATTTGGCCTTTTCTTGTTTAATCTGTATTTGTAAACACTTTTATACCCTTTTTAACATTGATTCCTGTTGGTTTGATACTTTCTGTATATTTGAAGAACTCTCTTTTTTTCATTTGCTATGATTTTAATCTATTTTTACCAATACAGTTGTGCAGCTCTTTTCCAACTAATTGCAAAAACTGCAGTAAATTCAGTCGAGTTGAACAATATATCTTGCAATGGTCCATAACTATAATCAGAGTCTGGTAACTCAGAAATGTATCCCCACTTCTCCAAAGCTGATTACAACCTCCTGAGGGATGGTATAAACAGCTTCACAGCCCCCACTCCCACTGTAGGAACTGGCACCAATGTCCAAATCTACACCAAAGTACTATACAGGCATTTATATAGATACATAGAATCAGGAATACCTGACAGGACAAAATCATCCTCCGCAAGGAAGAGTAAACCTGTCTGGTGGACATCTGCAATAAATAAACTATATAACAAAATGAAAAAAAATTGTTGTCCATGACCAAGAAGGAGCAGGTGTCCAATTGGAAGCAATCTCTCCTTAGTCTGAACAAGCAAATAAGAGCACTAATGAAATCCTCCAAAGCCAACTTTGAGTCCAAATTGGCCACATCTACTAGAGACAGTCATAAGGCCTTCTTCACATATGTCCACAATCTCAAAGAAGCACCCAGATCTGTTCAGAACTGGTGGTCAAGGGCACCACATCCACAAATGCTGTAGATATAGCCAATCTACTGGCATGACAGATTCAGTGAACACATCTCCGCTTTGCCCCCCATCAGTAAATCAGGACATCCCCAGCACCTGCCCCTCACCAATTATCTCTAGGGAACAGGTCATCACTGCCCTCTCAAAGGCAAAAAAATACAGCCTCCATGGGACCCGAAAACATCCTAGACTGCATCCTACATGAACTCAGGCATGAACTTGCAGCAACATTAGGTACCCTATTCAACCAAAGCCTGAGTACCGGCTTTGTCCCAGCCGAGTACAGGACAGCCACTGTCATCCCTTTACACAAAGGTGGAGTGTCCACCTATCCAGAAAATTATACAGCCATCAGCCTAACTAGCCTGATCTGCAAGGCCATGGAATGGATTATCATGGACCTCATTAATAGGGACATTGGCAACCTCCAAACATTCAACCCCACGCAGTTTGGCTTTGTCAAGGGGAGGTCATGTCTGTTAAATCTGATCGACTTCTTTGAGACAGTTACCAAAACCATGGACGGAGGGAACAGTGCACACCACATACCTTGACCTGGCCAAAGCCTTCAACATTATTCCTCACTTGGGCGTAGTAGATAACCTCTCTCAACTAGGCATCAATCCATATATTACCAGATGAGTAGCAAACTGTCTCATTGATAGAACCTACCTAATCAAAATAGGGGAAGCCACCTCAAGCAGTAGACCCATAACAAGCAGCATACCCCAGGGATCGGTATTGGCGCCTCTGTTATTTGGGATATAGTTTTCTGAGGTGCAGGCCAAAACCAGTGGGCTATGGCTGACCATGTATACAGATGACTGCAAGCTGGGTGCAGTTAGCAATTCCCCAAGAGATGTGGACATTCTTCAAGAGAGTCTCACCCAAACAAATGACGGGTGCCAGAAACATGGCATCAGGCTAAATGCCAAAAAATGCATCGTCATCCCCTTTGGGGAGAGTGATGTCCCCACATATTATCACATTAATAACAATGTACTAAGTACAGAATCAGTAGTGAGGGATTTGGGCACCCAGGTTGATAGAAACCTGACTTTTGACCACCATGTTGCTTCCATTGTACAGAAAGGTTTCTACATGGCTCAACACATAAGTAAGGGCATCTCACCCAGGGAGAAATAGGTCATAAAATACCTGTATTCTTCCCTTATAAGGCCAATTATTGAGTACAATGCCCCCTTTGGTATGTACCTCGCAAAACACATGCAGCAGCTGGACAGACCACAGAGGTTCCTCACCAGGAGAATCCAGGGCCTAAAACACCTACCCTACACAGATAGGCTAATAACCCTGCCCCTCTACTCAGCTTCATGCAGACTCCTCAGAGGTGACCTCTGTCTGGTATACAAAGCAATCTCAGACCACACCTTGATGGGACTGCTGCATATCCACAAGCCAAGCTCCACTCCAGCAACCCATATACGTGACCTCAACTTGGTCTGCGATATTAATAGGATTTGTTGGCAGGACAGATTTGTGTCCCAGAGAGTCCCCATCTGTGGAATAGACTCCCTCTTCATGTCAAGCAGAGTACCTCATTATCCCTTTATAAGTGCAACCTGGATAACTGGATGGGCAACAGAAAATTCACTCCTGGGATTATACGCGTGTCCCTGCTAGACAGGAGTTTTGGGTGCTGACTTGTCTAAACATGGGCAAAACTCTTGGCTAGGCTTGTAAAGGCCTCAGGGCCAATAGCCTAGTAATCTCTTATGATCCTATGTTATTTTACCTTAGTGATGCTTAAACTGGGAATAATTTATTTTCCTGAAATTATACCTTTCACCTGTATTCTGCATTTCAGCTACATGGCTAAAAGTAAAACTCAATGCATTATGATCAGACTTACCCAACAATGGAAATTTATGACACTAATGTAAGGACATTAGACAGAGGGGGGATTTAATAAGGGCTACACATTTCTTTTTCCCTGTAGGCATCCTGATGCACTAACATAGCTGCAAACATTTTTAGATTCAGTAAGTCCTGCTGAGTAGCCTGCACGAGAGCACCAAAATGGAAACTTCCATGGCATGCAAATCACCACATAAGCAGGTGAATCTTATGCAAATGAGGCATGTAGAGCAATCCAGCAACCAGATAGGCAGCTCTGCAGACCCTGCACCAGTGTCTGTAATGTACGTGTACAGGAATATAGACAGACAAAAGGGACTACAAAAATGTAGATAGATGGACAGAAATGGCATATCATGTACAGATATGAGCTAAACTATCATCTGTGTGTCTGACAAATTAAATGAAATACGTTAAATTAAATGTATTTTTTTAATAATCTGAGCTTATTTGCATGACACAGTGTGCAATCATACTTTATAAAAAAATAAAAAAAAATGGGAAAAAAACAAAATTAATATTATGTGACAGAAATGTATTACAGGACCCCACATGGAGTATCTGCAATGGTGCATTGGTGCTGTTGATAACTTGGTACAGCTTTGAAGCATGTAGTTTCCAGGCTGTGAGCATGGATCCCTATGCAAATGAGGTGGAGACACTGAACAACACAAAGAGGTAAGCATGTTTGCATATCCCTTTCATGTAGGCAGACAACCATGTTGTTGTTTACAGAGGGAATGACATTGGGGGGGTGTGTCTAGCAACTTCTAAGTTTATTTCAATCTGTTTGCGTGGTGCACCACATGTATCCTTGCAGTGGGGCTATGCACTCACTTCTAAGCTTTGTTTAACTAAGGGGAGTGTGTTTCAGCATGTATGTGCAGCAGGCTGCCATGTTGAGCATGGAAGACTGTGGGGGGGGGTGTTCACTGACTGCTAAGCTTTGTTTACCTATGGGACGCACATTTGTGCAGCGTGCTGCAGTGCTGATTGTATCTAAAACTCAGTGACATATTAATTAGTTTTAACCTCTGTTTAACTTAAACTAGGGACATTAAACAAAGTTAATGATATACTGGGCAGGTGGAATGCATCTTAGGTAGCCAATCACACAGTCATCTGATGATGTCCCTGTAGGCAGACGTAGGCATGCCCAGTACACCCTGGCTTTGGTTAAGAGACAACTCATAGCACATTCACTGACAACCTAGGGCCCTAGGGATGGACACCTTACTCCTACTCACATGCATATAGTAAAATTATTGATACCAGACAACCCACACACACTGTACTTATCCATGTATTGGCTGTGTACTGTTTGCATCACACATAGTCAGCCCTGAACTACAGTCCTTTTCAACTGCTGCATTCGCAAGGTAAGTTTCTAACCTACACACTACTTGTAAGAATTACTATAATATGGTATCATACTATAGTATGGATCTGCTGCATTTATGCAAGGAAATATAGTGGGCTATGTGGACAGAAGTAACATCCACATGGGACTACAGATACGTAGTGCAATAGTATGTGTTCCTAATAATCACTAGGCCTCACAGTGTAAATATCCACTATATCAGTCAAGGGAGATGTAAAACAGTGGTGTCACATGATATATGGACTACTGTCTATCCCAGATCATGTGGTGTTGCTCCCCCACCCTAAACACAGCAGTGTTCCCATATAACTGCTTTAACAGTAAGTCTACAATGGTATATCAGCAGACCAAACAATCTCAGGGCTGTAACTTAGAACTAGATCACACATTGTATGTCACATATAAAGCAGGAACAGTAACATACATATTTATGCTGTTGATTGTGTGATGAATTACTCCACTGTGTCTGGCAGCCTGTGTGTCTCAGTGGACTAGGGAGGGTTGTACTGGTGATGGTGTTGATGCTTCTAATCTGGAAGTAGGCACATCTTTTGCATTTAAGGTATTATTATGTTGGTGTTTTCACAGACCATTAGTCTGTTTGTGGTGGAACATTATGAACCTCAGTCACATATTAAGTACAGCAGACAGCTGGGAATGCCATAAACATATTGAGTTACGTGCAGTACTGCAGAAACAGAAACAGATGTCAATGTCTGTAACATAGTTGTCAACCTCCTACTGCAAGCAATCTATTTATAGCCTGACAAAATAGGGTGGGGGAACAAAGGCCCACAAACAGGGGCATATGTTAAATACTGCTGTCATAAACTTAAAATAACAAGGTTTGTATCAACAGGCATTTTTTCTGAAGGATTTGAAGTCAGAAACTCAAATGTATATCAGTATTTAGTGACTTCAATCCTAAGTTCATCCAAGTTATTGGCCAGAAAACAACAAATTCTATGAGGAACAGACCAACACTATTTGCCAAAACTCTGGAGATTCTGCAAAACTCTGGACAGTTGAGAGGTATAGTCTATAACACACAAAATCCTGAACTGGAGTACAGGTAGGTGTGGTCTGGAGTCACTTTATAAGTGGTGACATACCCAAACACTTAGTTAAAATAAGCACAGTTCTGTTGCCTCAATAGCAGACTGAACTGTTGTGTAGATATATTCTGTTGCCCCATCAGCAGACTGACCTGTTATGTATAACTATGTCTGTACATAGAGACATATACGTATACATATACGTCTATCACTATCTCTCTCTCACATACATAGTATATCTATTGCTACGTAGTGTCAAATAAATATATACGATATATATAGCTATATACATCACAATGATACATCGACTCTTCCCATATATCTACATAACACATATACATATCATACACACACAGAGCTACATTTATATATACATCCCTGTTAATTACATAAATATGTGTGGATGTTTGTATTGTCCAACATACCCTAATAATGGTGAGTAAATCTGCACTATCATACATATATAATGTTGCTCAAAAGATTCAAACTAAGGGCGCAACAGTACACAACCCAGTTACCTCCAGACCCCTTTGCCTGTTGATTGTCACCATGTCGAGATACGCAGGTGAGCAGGTGGTGCAATGTATAATGTTGTCAATGCACGCATGGACACGGCACATTGTTTCTGCCCACAGGTTTGCCTGTCTAACTGCAAGCAGCCACATATGGCCATAGTCGTAAATGTACATACATAGCTAGGATAATAACAGTTATTCCACTGCTAGGATACTAGATGCAGATAACAGTACAAAGTAATATCACTCTGCAGACCACAGATGCTGTTCAACAACAGCCATGTTTGAGTAATGCACAAGTACTGTGACTGTAATCATTTATACAACAGACTCAACCTGTGGTATGTGCAGTAAGTGCTGTTATCTGTAGTGAATAAGACTTGATAGATAGGGTTTTAATCTCACTCCAGGCTATTTGCTGTCCATCTGTGTGTGTGTATACCCCTGCAAAACAACTGCCATGCCCTCATGGGCTAGCCACCTGTAATGGTTATGTACTTTTTGGCCCTGTAACTCACTACTGGCTTCCACACTGCCTTCTTCTACAAGACCTGATGATGTCAACCACCTTAAACTACCAGTGTAGTCTCCAGACTTAAGCCGTGGTGCATAAGATAAATATATAAGACTTAGATAGTTAGGGGTTCTAAACTCACTCCAGGCTACTTGGTGCATGTGTGTCCCAATGGCATAAATATGATCATCTTGGTAATAGAGTACTAGGTAGGTTTTTGCAGTATTTTATTTGTGGCGTGTGATGTTGCCCCCCCAAAGGACTGATCACAACAAGGTCTGCTGATGTCATAAAGCATAATTTGTCCTGAACTGATAGCACCAGTGGACAAAAGGTGTGTTGTATGCATCATGTACTGTGATCTGTAGTGTGTACCATTACACATACAGCCAACTTGCACTATGTGTGTGCTTTGGTGTGTTCTGTATGCAGTAATTGAAAGTGGTGCTAGCCTCATTATAACCATAATTATGTGTGAGCCTGTTAGAGCATTTTACATCATGTTATGGAACCATAGGACATTTGAACTTCACTGGCATAATGGCCATACAGCTCTCACAATCATAGACATCTTTATACCCATAGTTACAGGATGAGCACATATTGCCCCAGTCAAAGAGGGACAGAGGCAGATGCCCTGTGTTGAGATAATGGTTGCCCAGCCAATCATACAGGTGGCATGTGGTGAGGTGCACTGAGGTGCTTTGTGTGAGATTAGGCAGGGTTCTGTTTCAAGGGAGTGTTTAAGTCTGCTAGACAAATCTCTCCAACAAGCATGTAGTACCAACATCACATACAAGGTTAATGTCCTTACAGTGGGTTATCCATCTACTATGCCTCTTACAGACAGTCTGGCAGCATATGTAATCAAGCAAGGTCACACATTGCCCCGTATGCAAGACACAGATCATCTCTGAGTAGTCTATATGCCATGCTCCCCCTGTCACACATCCAGACTGTATACCATCATCTGTGTATAGAACGCATATATGTGTGCTTATCAGCTCCATGATGATTGCTCCTATGAGCATACAGATATGGATACTCAGACAAAGAGGGGGCTCCTATTAGAACACCGAAAACTCAAAATAGAGAACGACCTAAAGGTCAGAAATGTCAGATCTCAATCTGCTTTTTGTGAGATCATGGTACAGTGAAGATTGAAATATTTGCTCTTTTCCCACTTTAGTGCAATCTTGGAGTTGGTATATATATTTAGGGGTGGCGCAGCCCCCCAAAATAGTGAGTCTGAGTTCCTGCATTTTGTACATTCAGGTCGTTTGCTATTTTGGACTTTTGTTGCTCTGATATAGACCCCAAACAGGTGTATAGTTATGTCAGTCATTGGATAAGCCACCTCTTTTCAAGGGTATAACAGCTGCCATTGTCCACTCAGCTGGTTGTGCAGCCAGTAATATTGGTATCATTGCAAGTGTGTCCCAGTAGTGCTAGTAATCCTTGTAAGATCACATGTGGGATGCAGCCTGGAATGTTAGCATGTGCAATAGATGCTGTGTATCTTCCAATGATAGGCCAGTTATGAACTGCTCTGAAAATATGGAAGAGATGGGACAGGTTATAGGAATGTCATGTGTCACATGTCGTGTACAGGTTAGGGATGAGTCCAGACCCATTATATGTGGCATCATAACGTATGAGATCACAGACAATCTGGGCCTGTCCTTTGAGGTCACACATGTAACTAAACTGTGCACTGTGGTTTTGCTTTGTGTGGGTGGCTACCTTTGTCACTTACTATGTTTACTTAACATCACAGCAGCACTATCTGCTTCTCTTAGCTGAGTAGGTAGTGCCTCCATGTTGGGGGGGGTCACCCTCATCCCAACTGTCACACAGCACTGTCCACCTGTTATTGTACAGTCTGCTAATGGCAGTTGTCCATCAGACAGATTTGCTAAGTCATGATGAGCCTGTGTCTTTCCTGTCATGTACAGCTAAGTTCACGTCATTGTAATGCTGCTAACATAATGGATGGGTGTAGAGCTCTACATACTTGCCTGTCCCATCTGAAGGAGAAGTGCAGTCATGCTATGTCAACCATCCCACAGGATGTAATAAATGGCTGTCTTGACATATATGTCTGTATTGTCTGCAAGGGAGAGTATGTGCCTATAGTTCTAAGGAGACTGATCTGTGGCCAGATCCCACCAGAGAGGACCTCACATTGGGAGTGCTGTACTGGTCTCCCATATTGGTAAACACATGATGCACTATGTTGGTTCCCTGTGAGAGGATGTCACAGCACGGTTGCAGGTCTTTGTAGGTAAGACAAATTAATAATAATAAAAAAAAAAACATAACAAACAGATCAGGAAATCAGCTGTAGAAGGCAAAAAGCCGAGGTATCAATGTGTTGTGCTTCATTAAATTTCTTCGACAGCTGATTTCCTGCTCCGTTTGTTGCATTTTTTTGGCTTTGTAGGTAAGAACCTGGGCCATCCCTTGGGCAAGTGAAGCACAGCACGACTAAGCAACATTGTGTGTACATCAAACCAAAAGATAACAGTGCAATAAAGAGCCAAATGCTCCAACTCCAACATCAAATAAGTAGCACTGTAGAGCACCGACCACACAACCATGACCAGGGGGAAAACCAAAGCATTGTGTGTACATATTACACTTCCCTAACATGTTTATCTGTGATCTGCACAGACACCTTGCATGATTCTCTTCCTGCAACATGTTAGAAGTAACTGCAACACTTACTTGAAGGAGGACAACTAGCATGTAGTGCCAGGCAGTGTCCCCAGATCTCTGAATCATGTCAACTGAAATGCCATGATAGGAGTAGCATGGATACGAGCAATGATGCTGTTATACACCTAGTGACACTGGACCAAACACTGTTACTTTTGCTCAAGGCCAGCTCACACCTACCAACTGTAACCGTCAGAGCCCATTGACTGTTACACTATGCAATGGATGTCGGACATATGTCCCACTTCATCAACCATGGCCTGATAAGGCATATGACAATATTAGGCCAGCAGGCCTTGCTGGAAACTGTACATGTCATGTACAGAGTGTTATGTCAGCTGGTGGATAGGCATGTGTCTGACAGTCATACTCTGAAAAGATAGCATTGATGCCAATCACCAGTGGTGTTCACCATCCTCCATTATTGGCATACCCTGTCTACCTATTTCCTCTCTGCAGTCCCAGCCACTGTCAGTGTCCTCTGACTGAGTACATTAGCAGGTGATTGCATATTGCGAGCTGTCACAGACTCCCACACAGAACTAACAGTTATCCAGGATGGACTGAGACACAGTCAGTTGTACTTTGAGCCACAGACATAGACTAAATGCCAACAGCTGCACAATACTACCCTGTGGAAAATCATCCACCCCTGCAAAATATTGTAGCATCTGCACACAGTTGAGCCATTACACATGGAGTTATGGACACAGAGAGTAATGTAGCCTTTGAATCTTGGTAAGATGAATGGATGCATTCACTGTTGTACAACCTAGACTGACAGGTTTTGGATGTAAATCTCAGACCGTCACTGCTATACTGAATGTGGCAGTCATCACAGCTACCATTGTGTGTAATGGCACCCTTGTTATGTCACCACACAGGCATAGCGTGCAACTGTAGCAGCTGCACAGGTTCCATAGTACACCAATACACAGCGTAGATAACACATCCTATGGAGTCCATGTCATGACCGTATATGCATAGTCTGTCTCCCAAATGCTTTGGAGGGGATGTGTATGGCTCCATACAGGGAGGTGTCGGATTCCACTGTGTGCCTCCTGTGTATCCATGACAGTACTAACACATGTCTCACCTGTTCTACATGCCTACAACATCACTATGGTATACATAGTACATGCTGCAGAGTCAGGTATGTAACACAGACAATATGCTGTACATGAAACAGGCCCCACATGCATGTGAAGCACACATTTGCTGTGACACAGCATGTGCAGGTTACAAAATGAGAAGCAGAGCACAACAATCGTATCAGAGAAATGTCTGTAGTGGAACAGGATATTTGTAGATCGGTCACCTCTATCACATCAGCTTGTAGATGCATGAGTTTGCAAAAACCTGGCTACACTTATCAAGGGTAGCAGACCTTTTCACAGATCAGGGCTGCATGAGTACACTGAATGTCACCATTGTCCTTGTTAGCCTGTTATATACAAATGAACCTATGGAGCCATGCACTTATAGTGCTGTATCTTGCTGAAGTCATATTTCTGCTGTGTTGACATGCCATCCTGTGCTGCTTTATTGTCACTGTGTATCCATAGGATATCTCAACAAACTCCTGAAACAGAAACATAAATATGTCCAGGACACACAAGTCATTGTGTAACTATACAGCCATTACAACATCATACTGTACAACATAAGGTACACAGACGTATGTGGAGTACTTGTGACAAATGCCAGCATACAGTATCTGTTGTTAACCACTACAAGTGGCATGGCAAAACAATGCTGCATTACACAAGTACATTTAAACTAATACAGTCACCCTGTGCATCAGATACATAGCTTCATTTCCCTACATCAATGGTGAGGATGACAAGGATGTGGCACAGGTATCATCACTTGCACAGGGTGTTGTGTTGGGTGCAGGTGGCTTAGGCTGATCCAAATGGTTGACAGCATATGTGAGAGTCAAAAAAGGAAGCAGGTAAGATGGACCATGGAAAAAGTGCTGTGTGTGTCTGTAGGTAACCTGCATTTGACAGTGGTGTGTGAGTGTGTGCATGTACACAGTCAAGATCAGTGCTAGCCCTACATGTAAGTGTATGTTGGACAACTTTGAACAGTACATGGCAGTGTTGACAGTTCACTGTCTCCAGCTCTGAACACAGGAAATGACTCTGCCAGGAGTTGCACTGGCACCTCCATGTCCAAGGTCAGAAGCGGTGCTAGTACCTGACAGTGACTGCTCTCTGCTGAGACCATGTCTCCCACGGGAATACCCAGGACCATGAGCCCATGGCTTGCCATGTCATGGTGTGGACAGCACACTCCCCTCTGTCTGCAGTGCTGGATGTACTACCACTATGGGGCATGATTGTGCATGGCCACATGGACTCTCAGCAGATGGGGTTACTGACCTACATCCACGAGTCCGACGCTCAACTCCAGCCACATGTTTCAGCACAGACAATGTGCGGTCCAAGACAGATACTGTCTCAGCCCACTTTCTGTTCATTGCATCAGTCATCCAATCCAGGGTGTCCCCAATGTGGTGGAGATAGTCATAAATGTCAGACTGTACTGCATCCATAACACCAAGCATACATCTGGAGTTCCATTCAGAGTGTGTCTTTGCCTCCAGGACAGCCTGAAACAGGCACCGAGTGACCCATGATGTGACACTTGCAAAAGGTGGTGGACAGACAGCATGCCTCCTACAAGCACCTCTGTCAATTTTGCCTGTGTGAGGCCTTGCAGCTCTCTGGCTACAGCCAGTGTCTACACTCACTGGATCCACAGTTGCGCCACTTTCATGTTCAATGTCCCCACCCTCTGACTGTCCAATATCTGTGGCCTCCAGGGAATGCATATGTGTGGGCATACTGACTGTGTGCAATGATAAAGGAGGTAGAAGAGGGATGTCTACCTCTGGGACAGCCCCTAACACCCCCACCTGTGTCTCACTGTGGCCACAATCATCATCAGAGTCCAAAGAGACACTGACATCAGGTTGTGTAGGTGACAGAGACCAACCCACCCATTCACCTGTAATAAGAAAGCAAAAAGCAGTACATGAATATCTGCCCTATTGTGTATGAAAAATCCAGCAATGCTCATAATAACAAAGGCCCACAACTGGATTTGAGGTCAAACTTTTTTCTTCACCACTTTTATCCAAATTAGACTTCCTCAGAACAAAATACATATTCAACCCAAGACCTTTATAACAATCACTTCAAGTAAAACATGACCAGTAAAATTTTACTTTTTAATAAGGCACTATGACACTGTGCTTGAAAAAGCAACACATAAAAACCCAGTAAACTTACCTTATATAATATATTGAAATACACGTTTTACTGCCTAATTTAATGTCCTTTCAACATTTTGTATTTTAAAAAGGCATTTTAGAGTAAATGTAACATAATCCAGGTGCAGGCAGCCACAAGCAGAGACGGGGATCTTCGCAATTGAATAAGTAAAATGCCAAACAGTATTCGCGAGCACCCCTAATGGCAATAAAACGTAAATAAAGTCCAGGAAATAAAAAAGCTTCTCGCTCTTGTATAAAATAAAACACCATTTATTGACAACGTAGAGTGAGCGCTTTCGCCATAAGGCTTCTTCAAACTCTTATAACAGTTAAAAAATTTTTAAAAATCCTTTATAATACATTCAATGTATTCTCATTGGTTAAAATGCGTCACTTCATCAAATCTTAAAGTAACACAACAAATATAAAATGTTCACTCGTTATTTCAATAGTGTACGTACTAAATACATATCCTAACAGTCTTACATTGACCTGAGTCGTCTAACTATATATAAAAAATGATTTGAGGTAAGTTAACATTTATTTTATGACATCCGTGCGCATCTAAATGCATCAAAGGATGAAAGGAGAAAAATGAATGGATCAGATAACCATAAGTGTAATTACATTAAAATATTAACATGGTGCAAAAGGCAATAAGTGGGAAATGTATGACATTCAAACTGAATGATAATACATGTAACATATGCCTGACACACCTGAATGACAATAAATGTTATAAGTAATATATATGGGCAGACACAAGCAAATGCATATACCAAACTAACATGTTACAGTATGAGACATAAAACATAACATTTCTATCTAAATGAAAGAAGATTGCACATAATATATCGTATAGTGACCAAGACAAAAGGCTCGTCAAACCTGGAGCAACAAGTGGATGGTCGTGCAGGTATATATATATACAACAAAAATCTAATATAAAGTATGGGAAGTGAGATACTGCTGTGTAAAGTACAAACAGTACTAGGGTATATAACTACAAGTATGTACAGAATAGGGACATGTAAATAAAATAAAATACAATGAAATAATGTTTACATTGGGAGAGGAACATACAACATGCTCACTAACCCCACTTAGGATTCATAACCTAATTTAGTATGTTCATTTGTTAATTTTACGTAATTTTCTATTTCTCAGGAAAGGCTTAATCTGTACCTTATCATTAAGCCCTGGTGGTCTATCTGACCTCCATCTAATGATCCATCTGGTTTCACTCTCTAGTGTTTTGTTTATCAAGTCACCTCCTCTGAAACCTTGATAGACAGTCTGAATGACATAAAATCTAAAAGTATGCTCTGTACCTGTCGCTTTATAATGTCTAGCCAGAGCGTTAAGATCCGATCCTGTTCTAATCAAATAATTATGTTCTCTAATACGTTCTTTCAGCATACGGTTCGTCTTCCCTACATAATAAGCATTACATGCATTACAGAGGGCAACGTATACTATGTTCTTACTATCACAAGTAGTGTTCGTATTAAAATGAAAAATACGTTCAGTGATCGGATGTGTAAACATTGTCTCCTTACAGATAAAGGGCACTGGTTACACCTGCCACAAGGTGTTGTGTTCCTATTCTCTGAGTTACTGCTATAAGGTACATGTCTAGGTCTACATAGTAGACTTTTTAGATTTGGATGGTTCTTAAAGGTTATGTGTGGTATGGGACCTACCACCTTACTCACCTCTCTATCTGAGCTTAGTATATCCCAACGTCTATGCATGGCTTTTTTAACTTCCAATCCCATCTTACTAAAATTCAAATTAGCCCTGATCTCATTACTGACAGTTAATACAGTACTCGGCTGCTCCAGGTGCTCTGAGAAATGAGGTCTAGCATTACTGGATCTAAGTGTTCTTACAATCTGTATGGTGTCAGATATTTCTTCTTCATGGTAGCCCCTTTCTAAAAATCTATTCTTCATCTCCTGTAAACCATTTTCGTAAAGGGAACTATCTGGGTTCAGTCTAGACACCCTCATGAACTGTCCCTTAAGTACATTACTGAATACATGTCGTGGATGCATGCTGTGTCTGTGTAATAAATTATTTCTCTGGCACCCCTTCCTGTATATAGAGGTATTTAGCATGCCATTTGGTAGTCGAGAAATTTCCACATCCAAAAATGAAATATTGTCATATGAAAAGTTCATGGTAAATTTCAAAAATTCAGTTGTGGACTCAAGGTAAGTCACAAAATCTTTAAGGGAATTCTCATCCCCTAGCCATAAGAAAAAAAGATCATCTACAAAACGGCAGTACATGCCCACATATTCATTAAATTGTGTAGCACCATGAAGGTATTTGTCTTCCCATCTTGCCATTACGAGGTTGGCGTAGCTATTTGCACAGGACGTGCCCATAGCTACGCCATCCCTCTGTAAATACATTTCTTCATTAAAAACAAAGATGTTATTTGTTAAGACAGTTTCTAGTAATAGTGTGATTAGATCTACTTTCTTTATGTTAGATTTTTGTTGTATATATATATACCTGCACGACCATCCACTTGTTGCTCCAGGTTTGACGAGCCTTTTGTCTTGGTCACTATACGATATATTATGTGCAATCTTCTTTCATTTAGATAGAAATGTTATGTTTTATGTCTCATACTGTAACATGTTAGTTTGGTATATGCATTTGCTTGTGTCTGCCCATATATATTACTTATAACATTTATTGTCATTCAGGTGTGTCAGGCATATGTTACATGTATTATCATTCAGTTTGAATGTCATACATTTCCCACTTATTGCCTTTTGCACCATGTTAATATTTTAATGTAATTACACTTATGGTTATCTGATCCATTCATTTTTCTCCTTTCATCCTTTGATGCATTTAGATGCGTACGGATGTCATAAAATAAATGTTAACTTGCCTCACATCATTTTTTATATATAGTTAAACGACTCAGGTCAATGTAAGACTGTTAGGATATGTATTTAGTACGTACACTATTGAAATAACGAGTGAACATTTTATATTTGTTGTGTTACTTTAAGATTTGATGAAGTGACGCATTTTAACCAATGAGAATACATTGAATGTATTATAAAGGATTTTTAAAAATTTTTTAACTGTTATAAGAGTTTGAAGAAGCCTTATGGCGAAAGCGCTCACTCTACGTTGTCAATAAATGGTGTTTTATTTTATACAAGAGCGAGAAGCTTTTTTATTTCCTGGACTTTATTTACGTTTTATTGCCATTAGGGGTGCTCGCGAATACTGTTTGGCATTTTACTTATTCAATTGCGAAGATCCCCGTCTCTGCTTGTGGCTGCCTGCACCTGGATTGTGTTACTTTTACTTATTTTTCGCCAGTGCAGCTACTGTAGAGGATGGCGAACGAGAGTACTCTGAACATTGAACTCCCTTACGTTCCGTCTTCTTTTGAACGCACTAACAAGTTTGTAGAACGCTTTCAAGTGTGTGTGAGTGGAGAGTCCAACTTACTCATGGATTATGTACCTGCGATTGACGGAGACTGTAATAATCAAACTGAAGTAAGTAACTTCAATGTTACACGAGAGCTACAAGAATTAGAAACTGTTTTTATAAAATTGAAAAGGCTGCAAGTCCAAAGGCATTACTTTGAAGTATGCTTATCAAAACGCATTATACCGCGTGGGCTCCGTATCTTGAAGATGCCCACATCTGGGAATCAGTTCCCGGACTTGCTATATCGCTGGCAACAACTTAATTTAGAGCTGAGCTTCAGCTATATGAAGCTAATGATTGACTTTCATCTTCCTGAAGAAAATGAACTGAGATTACAAGTTAACAAACTGTTTAATGAGTTTAAAATGAAATATACTGAGAATGTGTATATTGTGAAGTTAGAGAAAGTTTTAGAGGATGTAATGTTGATGGAGAAAAGGATGTTAGATCAGAAGAAAATTAAGTTAACACGAGACATACGTGATTTTAAAAACAATCACGTTTTTACTTGGCCTAGGGAAAGAAATGTAGGTCAATTTAATAACAATACCATAACAAGACCACCAGGGTATACCACCAGACAAGCTAGTAGCACCGCTCTGAGTGAACAACGCATTGTCTCAGGCCTTAGCTATGCCGCCCAGGCAACTGTTAACAACAACACTCAGCATATTCACACAACATCTGATAGAAATGTTCTCAATGAGCCGGTTATAAATAGTAGTCTAGATGTAGGTACCAGTTCCATTGCATCACCAGCATTGAAAAACAAGGATGTGAGAACTAATGAGATCTCAACTGTAGTAGACATAGATGGTAGAATTATGAATTCAGAGTCAGAAGACTGTTTAACAGGATGTATTACTGATGTACAGAGGTCGGGAGCTGCTGTAGTCAGACCGAAATCTAACAGCACTACCCCAACCCCACGTAATTTACCTGCACCACTCCCCATAGCCCAGAGTCATTTTTTGGAGAAAAAACGGTCAAACAGCAGGGGGAGACAGAAAAGGAAAGGGTCCATAGAGGAGCAACTGCAGGGTTCCACTATAAAGAAAATGTGGGGGAAGCAGAATCCCTAGTTATGAACCTGTCAGATAGAATTCTTAGTACATATGAAGTACAAGTCCTAAATAAAGGATTGGGATTTATTCCCACTAAAGATAGCAACTTGGAAGATACGATTATAGATATGAAGTTATTCATTAGGAACATACAACTTAAAATTGATTATGGACAAAGTAATAGTACAGTTGGAATGAACAAGTTTCGTGCAAACAGTGTGTATGTCCCACAATTACACCCAACTGTTGAAGTTTTTGCGAATGTCTTAGAGGATGACATTTATAAACTTTTTGAGGATAAGAAAACCATTAAACATGGACAGAATTTAAATTACAATCAAAGACAAGCATTATTAACGTTGAGAAATGACAGGTCTATAATTATTAGACCAGCAGATAAGGGTGGACCAGTGGTGATTATGAACACTGGTTTTTATGAAAATAAAATGAATACTATGCTTAATGATGCACAGACATACTGTAAGATCAACCAAGATGAATTGACTGATAAGGTTTTCAGAGTATATCACACCCTAGATGATCTGGTCATGTCCTTTGACATAACTGAGCAATTATATGACTACCTCAAGGTTAAAGATCCAATTATACCGGTAATCCAAGGTTTACCCAAGGTCCATAAAAACAGGGTTGACCCGCCGATGAGACCTATCGTAGCGGGTCAAGGATGGGTCACAGAACCCATGTCACTATATTTAGAGGATACATTGAGGCCACTAGTGAATGAAAATAAGACAATTCTAAAGGATACCAAACAATTTTTAGTAGATCTATACTCCCATATACAACGTCTACCTGATGATTACAATTTTCTATTAGTCACTCTGGACGTTGTAAGTTTATTTACAGTGATTCCCAATGACACAGGTGTTAGATTCATCTCTGAGTACCTGACTGAACACTCGGACTTTTCTGTAAAGAAAGTAGATCTAATCACACTATTACTAGAAACTGTCTTAACAAACAACATCTTTGTGTTTAATGAAGAAATGTACTTACAGAGGGATGGCGTAGCTATGGGCACGTCCTGTGCAAATAGCTACGCCAACCTCGTAATGGCAAGATGGGAAGACAAATACCTTCATGGTACTACACAATTTAATGAATATGTGGGCATGTACTGCCATTTTGTAGACGATCTTTTTTTCTTGTGGCTAGGGGATGAGAACTCCCTTAAAGATTTTGTGACTTACCTTGAGTCCACAACTGAGTTTTTGAAATTTACCATGAACTTTTCATATGACAATATTTCATTTTTGGATGTGGAAATTTCTCGATTACCAAATGGCATGCTAAATACCTCTATATACAGGAAGGGGTGCCAGAGAAATAATTTACTACACAGACAAAGCATGCATCCCCGACATGTATTCAGCAATGTACTTAAGGGACAGTTCATGAGGGTGTCTAGACTGAATCCAGACAATTCCCTTTACGAAAATGGTTTACAGGAGATGAAGAATAGATTTTTAGAAAGGGGCTACCATGAAGAAGAAATATCTGACACCATACAGACGGTAAAAGCACTTAGATCAAGTAGTGCAAGACCGCATTTCTCAGAGCACCTGGAGCAGCCGAGTACTGTATTAACTGTCAGTAATGAGATCAGGGCTAATTTGAATTTTAGTAAGATGGGATTGGAAGTTAAAAAAGCCATGCATAGACGTTGGGATATACTAAGCTCAGATAGAGAGGTGAGTAAGGTGGTAGGTCCCATACCACACATAACCTTTAAGAACCATCCAAATCTAAAAAGTCTACTATGTAGACCTAGACATGTACCTTATAGCAGTAACTCAGAGAATAGGAACACAACACCTTGTGGCAGGTGTAACCAGTGCCCCTTTATCTGTAAGGAGACAATGTTTACACATCCGATCACTGAACGTATTTTTCATTTTAATACGAACACTACTTGTGATAGTAAGAACATAGTATACGTTGCCCTCTGTAATGCATGTAATGCTTATTATGTAGGGAAGACGAACCGTATGCTGAAAGAACGTATTAGAGAACATAATTATTTGATTAGAACAGGATCGGATCTTAACGCTCTGGCTAGACATTATAAAGCGACAGGTACAGAGCATACTTTTAGATTTTATGTCATTCAGACTGTCTATCAAGGTTTCAGAGGAGGTGACTTGATAAACAAAACACTAGAGAGTGAAACCAGATGGATCATTAGATGGAGGTCGGATAGACCACCAGGGCTTAATGATAAGGTACAGATTAAGCCTTTCCTGAGAAATAGAAAATTACGTAAAATTAACAAATGAACATACTAAATTAGGTTATGAATCCTAAGTGGGGTTAGTGAGCATGTTGTATGTTCCTCTCCCAATGTAAACATTATTTCATTGTATTTTATTTTATTTACATGTCCCTATTCTGTACATACTTGTAGTTATATACCCTAGTACTGTTTGTACTTTACACAGCAGTATCTCACTTCCCATACTTTATATTAGATTTTTGTTGTATATATATATACCTGCACGACCATCCACTTGTTGCTCCAGGTTTGACGAGCCTTTTGTCTTGGTCACTATACGATATATTATGTGCAATCTTCTTTCATTTAGATAGAAATGTTATGTTTTATGTCTCATACTGTAACATGTTAGTTTGGTATATGCATTTGCTTGTGTCTGCCCATATATATTACTTATAACATTTATTGTCATTCAGGTGTGTCAGGCATATGTTACATGTATTATCATTCAGTTTGAATGTCATACATTTCCCACTTATTGCCTTTTGCACCATGTTAATATTTTAATGTAATTACACTTATGGTTATCTGATCCATTCATTTTTCTCCTTTCATCCTTTGATGCATTTAGATGCGTACGGATGTCATAAAATAAATGTTAACTTGCCTCACATCATTTTTTATATATAGTTAAATGACTCAGGTCAATGTAAGACTGTTAGGATATGTATTTAGTACGTACACTATTGAAATAACGAGTGAACATTTTATATTTGTTGTGTTACTTTAAGATTTGATGAAGTGACGCATTTTAACCAATGAGAATACATTGAATGTATTATAAAGGATTTTTAAAAATTTTTTAACTGTTATAAGAGTTTGAAGAAGCCTTATGGCGAAAGCGCTCACTCTACGTTGTCAATAAATGGTGTTTTATTTTATACAAGAGCGAGAAGCTTTTTTATTTCCTGGACTTTATTTACGTTTTATTGCCATTAGGGGTGCTCGCGAATACTGTTTGGCATTTTAGAGTAAATGCCTCATTTAAACCAGGAGGTTTATCTTTTCTTAACTGTCACTGACAAAGTGCTTCTATTTGTTCAACTACACACCTGTGATTACCCCCTCTAAGATCCTTGTGTACCTGTTCCAGAATGGAAAATAAAAACATTCTACCCTGTTTACACATGACATTATGTTTAAATAGGGCATCATTTTGTTCCTTAACTTTAACAGAATATAAATGTTGCTTAACAAAACAGTGTCATGCTTACCAGGAGCAGGACCATGGCCTTGGCCAATACTTGATGGACTTGTGAAAAGTAGAGGGTGAGGTAATGTCAGTACCAATGCATGTTTCAGCTCAACAAGGTAATACATCCATTTATCTCACATTTACAGTAGTTATTGTGTTACTTGTTGTATGGTCACATTCTGAGTATGAGACTACAACTGAGGTAAAACCCACTCCCTGCCAATGAACAAATGCCTGACACCCACGTAATTGTATGAACAGCCTGACACAATGACTGTTACAGTATTGCAATACTGATCACAGTAAGCCTACCTGCATACTCCTCTGATGTGGAAACTGTGGCACCCACCTCCACAATATATGTTGTGCTGGATGCCTGGGAGCTGTTGTGTGTGCCTTGGTTCACCAGGAATTCCTCAGTGGCCCAGAATGGTTGTTCCACTGCAGGCCCTCCACTGGTGAGGGCATGCTCCCTGGCTACATCTGCTGTCCTTCATCATCCAGAAGTGATCATGTCCTTTGCATGGTGTTGAACCTGATCATATGTCCTGTCCTGATGGCCCATGCCAATCACATCACTCTGCCCACAATGCAGCTTCTGTTCCTTGTTTTTCCTCCTCTGGACAGTAGGATGTGATGATATTGCCTTAATCCTTTCAGTATAATTTCATTTTCCACATCAGAGAAGGGTGTATGGCATCTAGGATACATGATTCCTGAAAGACAACAAAAGGGGAACATATTACAGGATCACATACATGGAAGTACACTATGTAGGCATACAGCAAGGACAAAATGGCTGGCACTATCCACTGCTTGCTCACACATCATACTCCACAGTGTGCAAACATGCCAAGTGTAAGGATACAACTGAGATAGTAGCAATAGACATGTATTCCTGTGTGTGCCATGACAGATACTGCTTTATGATCATACACCCAACACTCAAGTCTACTGTGGTGTGTCCCCTACTGGCAACCCCCCGAAAATACATCATAGGAACCATGCCACACAGTAAGCAGTGTGCTATTACAACCACTATAATGGGACAGTCCAACGAGACCAGTGTACCATAATGACAACAGACAGTGCACCCTTGATGTATAGTACATCCTGTGTAGGTGTAAGACAGCAGGAGATCAATGACGTCATTATCACAGGTCTATGACAGGCTTAATGCTGTAATCCCTATTCCCTGGATGTTTATTCACCCATCTGCATCCTGTTGTACACAAAATCAGTTACATACCTGATGGAGTGCAGTACTCCTCTGTTGATATGTGGTGATAGTAAAGTTTTCACAAAGGTGTGCTCTATGTAAAGAAAGTTTCATACAGACTGCTTCCCCATAGCCAGCTGCTTACCATTTAAACATGCTTTTCATCAGCAGGTGATTGCCACTAAATGAACCTGTGGGTCTGAAATGCTAATTGCAGCTAACACAGCTGATTTGCACTATCTTCAGCCAATGACATGCAACCACTGTACAATATATAAGGCCTTCGTGTAGATTAAGGACCCTTTCTGATATGTAGTGCTGGACATTACTGGGTTGAGGAGACCACATCGTCACAGAGGGTAGGTCTGTAGCAGAAACCTTACCATTGAGATGGTGTGTTCTACAGACTGCAGCTGCTGCTGTAGGTAATACACATAGGCAGGCAGTGTGAACACTTTGGAGGACAACAACCTGTTGGAGTAACACTTGGAGCTTTGTCAGCCTTGTTGTAGAGGCAGAGCCAGAGTGAAGCTACCCTTTCCACTCCAAATATGGCATGTGTTTAAGGTAAGTATGTTAGGCAATGGTATCACTAACAGAGTACTAGGCCACACGTTTGGTGTGTCTTTGGGTAAGATGGGGTATAAATATAAGAATTTGTCGACCATTTGGGCAACTGCCAGGCCATGTGTTACAGTCTGGTAGTAATTTGCAGTGTGTATGAGGGCAGGCCTTGTTACAAGCAAGAACTTCCAATGCGTATGTTAGATGTGCAGCTGTGATAATCTACACAGTGACTTTGGAAGGATTGTGTAGTGTACTCTGATATTAGTGGCCCTCATATGCAGTACCTGCATTGACATTCTGTGTGAATGCATATTAATGCATGACATGACACTTTATGCACATATAGTTTTCCTATAGAGGTATGTGAAGCATGTTCCTACCTGCAGGCCTGTGACCTCAAGCAGTGAAAAGCAGACATGTCATTTGAAATGCATTGTGTGGATAAAGAATGCATGACTCAGCCATTAATTGCTACCTTCACAATACTGTAAATTCACTTCTACACATAACTGGATTTGATCCCAGGACTGTGTTTGGCAAAATGCACTGTTTGCAAAGCAATTAACAGACTGAGCTACTGAGTCACTGCTGCAGCAGGTTTATTTGCAAGATATATGTGCACACATACAGGTTGTGACATACATTTTCTACATCCATTAGTATACGACTGTCTTTATATGGATGTATGTGTGCATCAGGCTCCCAGCTAAACATGTATTTTGCAATTAATGCCTTAGCAGGTGTCTTCCTACATGTCGCTGCTGAAGGGCACATTTACCTGCTATCACAGGCCTTACATCCATTATTATGTCTTTGGCTTTCTAGTAGTGTACTATTGCACCAGGGTCTAAGGTACACTCCCATTTTCATCTTTTTAATTTAATTACTTTTTAATCAAGTTTTCATGGCATGCCGCTGCATGCAGCTCCACTGAAACATGCTTATCAACTGTAACTGTCAATTACTATGTTTTCTTTAAACCATGTGTAGCTCTACATAGTGGGAATAAAAATATTTGGCATAAATTTATGCTCAAGCTAATAAATATGACCTATGAAGGAAAATGAAGCTACCTGCTACAGTTGGTGCAATCTAAATTGAACTGAAATTAAAATTTGAATAAAAGGTAAACTTAAGAAATGTCAGCATAACCATCTTATAGCATCTTGTTTGATCAGAACATTAGAATTAGTTAGTAGCAGGTAAAATAGTTTCAAAGAAGTCAAAATATACCCATAAAGAAAAAGCTTTAGTAAAAAATGTCCCAGTGTCATTGATCTCCATATTATATGGTTACATATAAGCTCAGCACCAAAATCATGGGAAAGTAACACAAAAAAGAAATACTGTTCCAAACAGATGCCACATACCGTAAATAAAGGCAAACATCCCAATGATATGTGTCTATAAAAAAGTAAAAATGTTCCAAAAAGTTGTCATATACTTACACTGAAAGTTTTAGTGAAAAGATGTCCCATTAAGGTGAGTGTCCATTTTAAAATATGAGAAGAATATAGTTTTACAAAAAACATCCATAAAAAAACCCAAAGTCAATTATACTTATGGTGATCCAACTTTTTAAGGTTGAAAACACAGTTAATGGTGGCTGCTGCATTCAATCTCAGGGGGTTTCTAGCTTGAAGGTGAATCTGCCTTTCCAGTTCTCTTTTCTCCAGTTTGTCATTTCTATTTCCTTTGAGTGGACCTGAGTTCTTGTGTTGATAATGGAAGAGGAAGATGTCATGGTCCTGGTATTTCTAAGTGTGTTTTGCCATTAGGTTGGTGAGGACTGGCCCAGGGTAAAATTGGAGGTGTCAGGGTTGCAGAAGCTTTCCATGAAGCTGAAAATGTTGCAGTTCCTTCTGTTACTCCAGGTTTGGGTGGAAGGATTTTGTTCAGTATGTTGCATTCACTAATGATGCACTCATTTTCATTAATTATCTTTTTTTCAGTTCTTGAAAGTTGATGGAATAAGTTAATGTAATGTTGGTGTTCCACTTGTCTTTATTTCTTTGCTTGAGGATCCTTAGGAAGTCTTGGGATTTTTGTCTGGGTTGTGGTAAGCTTCATTGCTATTTGTTCTTTGTTGAATAATTGGGTCAAGGATTTGTTGGATTATGTGATTACTGTAGCATCACGGTGATGATGTTTTTGGTGAAGGTGGTAGTCCCTTTAGACACTCTGAAGATCCTTAGTCCTTAGGATTTGATGACATTTTTTTAGTTTTGAATGTAAGCATACTGTTCCTATGCAGCAGGAGAGTGACTGTGGTGAGATTCTCATATAAATCATTGGTGATGTAGGTTTGTCCCGAGGTTTACTGATGTGGAGATTGAAAAAGTTGACCAAGTCTTGACTATGGGTGGTGGTAAATTTTACATGTTAGTGGGAAAGACTATACAAGCTGGACCTAAATCAATAGCACCACTCACCATGTTGTATACAGAACTGGATGTCACAGATGTCTAGAATTCTATATCAGAGAGACAATTAACAAGCTTAAAACATGAATAACTCAACACAATGCAGACATCAGACAAGGAGTCCACACCAACCCAATGTTCTGATCAAACCAAATAGTACAAAGATAGTTATGCCGAAATGTTTTTAATTTTAGTTTTAATTCAAGTAAGGCTGCACAACCAGAGGGGGTAACTTCCTTATCCTCCATGAGTCAGATTTATCAGCTTGGGCCTAAATTTATACTAAATATTTTTACACCCCCAAAGCTGCCCACACAGCTAGCATCCTCAGGAATCCCCACAAACTCCTTGACTATTTAATCTGAATTTTAATGTAGTTATGGATAGTCCTTCCATCTGGAGCTATCACATCAGCAGTTTATGGCTACCTCAGATGCCCTCCCACACCCTGGAGTCTGTTGTTTAACAGAGAATGGAGCAATTAAATTCCATGCAAATTCAGTGGGTTTAAACTGAAAAACATAAAACAGATGGCCTCAAATGACAATGAAACCTTCCAGCCAGCACATTTAAGTAAGAAATAAGTATGAAATAGATCACAATCCCATGCTTCTCGGAAAGCAATCCTTATTTAGAACATGTTCTCTGATTAAGCAGAAGCTATATCCAAATTCAGTAAGGAGATTTCTGCATGGCACCTCTTAAAATCTGGTAGCCACCATACTTGTTCCTATAGTATAAATGCACTGGTTGGAATGATCACAGCCCCCACCCCCCCTTGGGGCGACCATCATCAAATTTAGCCCTCTGCATTCCAGTACCTGGAACACTGGAATAACATAGGAATGTAACAAACTGGCAAACCTAGGCATGAACAAATCAAAAGAGGGCAAGTGCAAAACATGTTGCAACCGTTCAACTAGCACAGGTATTCATATTAAAATAAAACCAAGAAAAGTGGTTATATGCCTACTCAAGATGGCACCTCTTAAGATACTTGGAACACAGTAAACACATCACTTAAGCATTCATCAGATTAGCTAATACAGCAGTCATATAACTATTTAGCCAGTTCCCAGTAAGGAAAATGCACCACCTGTTTTGAATCCCCATCACCCTAGCCTCCCATCTGGCCACAAGTCCCACACTGTACATATAGCAGAATGAACCCCCTCCAATCTTTTAATCCCCCAGCACACTGATTTCCCCTACCCACAGAGGGATTATATAATTTTAGGCAATTGAACTTAACATAAAAGAATAAAATAAAGTGAGCTTTGAAATGGTGACCAGCACTGTATGTGCCACAACCTCCCGACCTACACAGTAACCTGAGATGTAGGTTGAGTTAGACATCCAGCTTACTTGACAAATACAGCTTAAATACACTTTTCTCCCATTCAACTTGGCACCTGTTGGAGTGTACAGCCTACAACATATGGCACACTACAACCATGCTACAAAAGTTGTACTACCTGAGCAAAAACGGACGTAATACACCTGGGTGCCTAATGAACACTACTTAGCTACATTCAGATTCTCAGGCATTTTTTTCCACAGGTCTCATACTGTATAGAGCACATAGCATCCTAACAATATGTAACCCCTATGGCTTTTATGAAAGTGAGACTCCTCAGTAGTCCTTAAGTTCAGGGATCCAAACCTAAACCTTCTAATGGAAGGACAACCCCCAAGGCAGATCTGATGAAGCATAAGTAAAATTGTGTTAAAAGTAAACCAACAAGCTCAGGAAACTTTTGGCTACTAACTACTTTGATGACCAATAAAGGCTAGGAAGAAAATGATTTGGCTCCTGAGATTTGTCTTCTAGCTTTTACTAACTTTTTTAATTCCATTAGGATTGTAAGAAGGACTAAAAGAAGAAGCTCTCCTCAACAACACATCTAACTGAAACCTCATTTTGTTATACACCTGATGGAGCAAGTTACAGAATACTGGGATTTTAACCAGCTCATGATATGTGTATCCTGCTTTAGCACCTACAGGTTAGCAAATCCTTTGGAGTTTTACATTAGAAGTCATTAAATTTAGTATGTGTTGATTGCCATTGGCTCCCTCTCAGACAGCAAGAATTCACACAGTGCTCATAATACCTTGGGTGTTTTTCAAATCAGCATCTCTATCCTGTATAGAAAATTGGGGAAAGAAGGTTGTTGATGACGATGATGTGCGTGTGTGTGTGTGTGTGTGTGTGTGTGTGTGTGTGTGTGTGTGTGTGTGTGTGTGTGTGTGTGTGTGTGTGTGAGAATGTTATATGATTTGTCCCTGCATGCATTTATCAAATGTTTACATTCTGAAAATATTTATTAGGCATGTGTGTGTGTGTGTGTGTGTGTGTGTGTGTGTGTGTGTGTGTGTGTGTGTGTGTGTGTGTGTGTGTGTGTGTGTGTGTGTGTCTGTGTGTGTGTGTGTGTCTGTGTGAATGTTATATGATTTGTCCCTGCATACATTTATCAAATGTTTAAATTTTGAAAATATTTATCAGGCAGTTGTTTGAATTATATAATGGACAAAGTATAGATTTGACCATTACATTATTCAGTAGTCTTTCCTTTTTTCACAGTTGCGTGAGTCTGGAGTTAGAATATTTAATTTCCAGGAGAGGTGTTGTACAGAACTCCACTGGCAGGAGGCATGGAGGGGTAAAGCCCTTTATGTAAAAGCTGCTTTTTGTTTGTTTTTTGGTGATCGCAAATGTGACTTGATCCAAATTTGCAATTACTTTACTTAGAGTATTTTAAGTAGCAATGAATGTATACATTGATGAGGTTGTTTGACATTTTGTGTTTCAAACTATCTCTTTGGCAATTATACATTATATTTTATGTATCTGTGTGTGTGCATGTGTCTGTATACACACACACACACATATATATATATATATATATATAGAGAGAGAGAGAGAGAGAGAGAGAGAGAATACATGCATTTGGTCGCGTGACTAAATGCCGAACGTCATTTTTTTCTAAACATAATGCTGAATCTCTAGATGTCGAAGGATCAGAATGTCATAAAAAACACAGAATTCGACAATTCAGACTGCTCTACCACCTAAACAAGCACTACCATGGGTCACAAAGGGGGGGAACATCTTGTGTTTTGCTTACTTTGTGTTTGTATTTACGCGGACTCACAAACATGCGTTCGAACATTTTCTGGTCGACTATCCACCAGCCGACCAAATGCGTGCATACTATATATATATATATATATATATATATATATATATATATATATATATATATATATATATATATATATATATATATATATATATATATATATATATATATATATATATATATATATATATATATATATATATATATATATATATATATATATATATATATATATATATATATATATATATATAGATATATATATATATACTGTGTGTGTGCACTCTGTCACACACAAGCGTATCTGTCTAGCTGTATGTTTTTATATATATATATATATATATATATATATATATATATATATATATATATATATATATATATATATATATATATATATGCATAGAGAGAGAGAGAGAGAGAAAGATAAATAAGACATATCTTTAATTATATCAGTATATATGTATATATGTATACATATATATATATATATATATATATATATATATATATATATATATGTAGTATGTGTATGTATATGTATATATGGGGACAAGCAGGGGGAAAAACATAGTGAAAGACAGCTAGGGATGTGCAGGATGGGTGTAGGAAAAAACCATAGCTATCCATTTATTGTACAGCAACAGCTGTGCATTTTGACAGATTTTTGTAGATAATTTGGACTCTCAAACCCCAGATAGAGGGGTGATGACAACATAAATGTGTTGTCAAGTGAAATGGACTAAATTAGTTGTTTCCAGTGGACAAGTGTGCAAAATGGAGAGCTATATAGGGTGATTTTTTTGTTGTTGTTGCACAGGTGCTCGTTATTTTATTTTTTAAGGAGAGAGTGGAATGTTGGGGAAGGGACATGGGTACATATGGGGAGGTAAGTTGAGTAGGAGAGGATGTGTTTACAGACAGACAAGACAGCAGACAGGGGAGGCGTGTGACACATGATGGGGGGTAAACACCATGGATGGGCTGGGTGTTGTGAAATCTGAATCACACTTGCCTCCTGATGGCAGCAGTGTGACTCATGTTCCCACCCATGAGACAGTCGACACTGCTCCTTCACTGCCCTGAGGGTGGCTGTGCTGGAGGCTAGGCACCAGGGACAGCCTGCCCCACCAGGTTGGCCAGTGTGCCCTCAATCTGGTGCAGGTGATGTTCATAGGTCCAATGAACACCTCTGTGTACCATACAAGCAAAACTGAAGAGCCGTGAACAGCGAAAAACAGCCAAAAAAAGTTTTTATTTAAAGCGCTTTTTGTCAGCTCAGAAACAGAACCACTGACAACATAACCATTTAAAAAGGCTGAACAATCAGCCTACATCATACAATTGACTTTGTTAATTCAATTTAAAAAAATGTTTTAAAAAAAATTTTAAAACAACAAGAGCCGTAACTGGTAACAAGTGTGTAAAGTCTAAATACATATTGACAGCAGAGAGTACGTAAACCAAATCCACTTGTTAAATTAAAAGCCATGTAGTTATATTAAAACTTTTAAGTGGATTATTGTTAAATATTTCAAAATACAAAAGTAATGTTGATAATAACGTAAATTCAACAAGTAATCTATGTACATATAATATACTATTAATTCTTGATCCAAAGATCACAGAAATCATGTGTATATAGTAAAAACAACTCTAGAACACATGATTATTCTAAGTTACATAAAAAGTGTTTATGATTAAACAAGAAAAATATCTATTCATATATGAAATGGTTATATGTGTGCGTATATAAGTATAAAAAAGGAATGTTTACAAGAGGGGTAGTATTTTCAGAAAGTGTATTCATGTATTTTTTTTCTATTTTTTTTATTCTACTCTTTTTTATATTTCCTTTATATGTAAGCCTATTAATTAGGTAGACGTTACAGTATTCTGCTTTTAAGTTAATATTTGGGTTTTAATGTTTAGTGTTGACACTGAGCTGTCGCTTGGTTTTCTAAATGCACACTTTAAAAGTGTTTCTTGCTATATTTTAAGATACTTTGAATATAAGCCTATTGATCTTTCTCTTTAAAAGCTTATACCTAGATTAAGCTTAATTGAATAATTTATTAATTGCTTGATCACATTAAGTTACCAAGGTGTAGTACTATATAAGCTTGCTGTTTTTAATTCATTATTATGGTCTGAGGAAGCGTATCGTTGATACGTGAAAGCGCTTACCAATTAAAGTTTATTTCAGAATATTTCATGGAGAGTCCGAGGTTTTTCTTTCATCATGTATTTTTTTTTTGTTTATATTCCAGTATTATCAATACTACAAACAAACTGGATTTGGTTTACGTACTCTCTGCTTTCAATATGTATTTAGACTTTACATACTTGTTACCAGTTATGGCTCTTGTTTTAAAAAATTTTTTAAAAACATTTTTTTAATTGAATTAATGAAGTCAATTGTATGACGTAGGCTGATTGTTCAGCCTTTTTAAATGGTTATGTTGTCAGTGGTTCTGTTTCTGAAGAAGTCAGCTTTACATGAGCTGACGAAAAGCACTTTAAATAAAAACATTTTTTTGGCTGTCTTTCGCTGTTCACGGCACTTCAGTTTTGCTTGTTTGGTTTCGTTTAAGGCTTACACCTCTGTGTACCATGACCAGCAGCTGATCTTAGGTGATTGCAACCCCTCCACCAGTGCACCCACAGGGATGTTGGGCCCTGCCCATTAGGGAGTTCCATCCAACACCACAGGTGGTGCAGGGTATTGGAATAGACACCACCGGCCTGGGTTTCAGATGTGCCAGGACCTGGTGCCACATCCAATTAAGGCAAGGTAGGCAGATCACCGGGAACTGGCCTACCCTGACGTGCTGTAGTGATGGAGGTATAGCAATTAGTATAGGTTTGTTATTAAGAAAACGTTAGCAATAACAGCATGCCAGAACATTGGAAATAACCCAAGTACATAACAATGCATATTATGTGAAACACAATAATAAATAACAGAACAGTCAGTATGTTAACAGCATGCCAGTAACAGTTACAGCATAAGGCCAGCAAAATAAGTAATTCAACAAGATATGTTAATATGCAACTGTTATAATACATAACAACAATAAAAACAAGACCCAAAATACAGTTAATGCAACACCATATGTTAATAGTAAACCATAACCAATGAAAAACAATCATAAATAAATAAAGATAAGAGGTGGGGAGAGAGAGAAAAACAATCCATTAGTGCCATTATACCCTATTTACTTGACAACAGTACTACTATCTACTCTAGGGTTTTGTCTTTTTTGGGTACAAGTCCCCTATAGCTGCTGTAGCACATACATAGTGCTCAAGCTATTCACATGGAAGAGTATAGGCCAATCAGTAACAACTGCAGGACACAACTTCACAGAACATTTTCACATCAGGTGGACCTATATATCTACCAAGCTGTTCTGTGGGCTGTGGGTAGTGATACTTTGCAATCCAGGTAATCATTTCAATCGTAATCATGTGACAGATGGATTATACACTACTAATTACATAACATGAAAGCATGACGCTTGAGAGACATGTATGTGTGCAATACAGAAACTAAACAACTGTCATGCCTTGGTTGGCAGGCATGGGAATAGAACCCACTAGCAGTGACTGCAAGGAACATCTGCAACAAATGTATGGATTGACTGCAGTAACTTTTAAAATGCACTACAGGCATACAGCCATGCCAAGATTACACATTTTATTTCTTTTATTTATTTTATGCTGTATTTTCACATTCTTGCTAATGATTTTAACAGTCTGTGTCAGCTAAATACACAATTATGTACTCATAATATGGACTAACTCAACCATTTACCTGTAGTTCTTGTGGAGACAGAATCTGTAAACATTACATGACTGATACTGTAACATTTAATATTACACAGCACTGGATCTGAACCCTGGTCTGTGTGTGGCAAAATGCACTATATACAGAGTATTTAACAAACTGAGCTACTGAGTCACTGCTGATTATTAATTGACTGATATTTGCCTAGAGCTCACGTAGAACCAAAACATGATCTAATAAAATAGACTGCAGTGACAGTAGAACACACATGCATGAAAAACAAGCATAACACAGATAGTAGGTAAGCTATATATTAGTATATATAATGCTGGTATACACAATTTATTGTTAGTGGTTTGAAATATCTGTGATGTTAACAAACAATATCAGCTCATGGAGTGGGCTATCTCACCTATTTACCTTTATTACCTGATGTATGTGGATGACAAAGTATTATGTGAACAATATTGGCCAAAGACAGCCTTGAACAATACTATATGAGATAACCATTACAATTTACATCCATTAGCTTTGCATTCTACAGCTATTACAGTGTTATATTTGACTGCAGCACGTTATCTTGCAGACCGAATGCATGCAGCTCTACTGCATTGGTTACAACACAATCTTGATGTACACAGTTTTCCTTGGTGTTATTGGTATTGTTTCATGTTTTATTGAACGACAGTTGGCATTACTCATTCATAGAATTCATAGATTAAATTCATAGGTTAGTACTAGGCTACCTGCCCTTTCAGGCCATTTTAAGCCTAACCAGTTACCTCATGTGAGAATCAAACCCTGCACCTTGTGTCTATAAGGTAAACACCTTAACCATTAGGCCAATCTCCCACCCCCACCCCCATTTCTTGCACTATAGTTCTAATTCCACATTTATTACACTATAGACTTTATTGTATATATTTTAATGCAGTTACTGGTATTGTTTCATGTTTTTATTGCACAACAGTTGGCATTATTCATTTCTTGCAATACAGCTCTAATTCTACATTTATTGCACTACAGACTTTATACTTTAATGCTATTGCTGTTATTGTTTCATGTTTTTATTGCACTACCTTTGACATTATTCATTTCATTCAATACAGCTCTAATTCCTCATTTATGGTACTACAAACTTTATTGTATATACTTTAATGTAGTTAATACTTTACTCTTTCCTGCTTATTTGACTACAGTTAGCATTATACATCCCTTACCACACTCACTGTGCAACCTGGTCAGTCACCCGGCATGCTATTCATCTTTACAAACTTTCTCAGCTGTAGCTGTTGGGAGAGAATCACATCATTACGCATACCATTTTTGCAGGCATTCCGATTACATATTGGTAAAACAGAGGAAAAGGTACTTACATCCTTGTGGGGCATTCCCTGCCCTCACTTCTTGGACCCAGGTGTCCAGGACTCCCCTCTTTTGTCTCATCAACTCATCATGGTGGTGATGACACTGCTCACCTGTGTGGGGGATACCAGTAACACTGGTGATATCTCTCACCAGCCAGTCCCAGGCTTCTGCCTTGCACTCTGAGACCTGGAAACCTCACTGCAGCAGCTGGTCATTGTGTCTTTTACTAGGAGACCATCTATGACCTTGGACTCCAGAACGCCCCAACTCTGAGCCCAAAAGCGTGCACCTTCACCAACACCAGCCATAGCACTTGACAGAGGAAGAACTCCAATGGATTCTGCTGTATTCCAGCCTATTGGGCTTAATATAGCCTGTTTTCCCACCTTTACATGCCATTAGGCAGCATTTAAAAAAAGAGCTGTGCCACTTAGCAGTGTGCAAACAACACGGCTGAACTGAGTAGTGCAGAAACCCGCAGAATCATATGCTTAGCAGTGCTTAGCAGTGTGCAAACCAGCCAAGCAGAGCCGAGCAGTGCATAAACATTGGCAGCCATTACCATGTTTATGTAGTGCTTAGCAGGTTTTAGCAGGTCTGAGCAGAGCTTAGAGGAGTGCAGCGGGCCATCATTTAAAATAATCTGTATAATTTGTATCTCAAAAGTGAATACTTATTTTCCCTTTCATGTATTCCATCCCTGGACCTACTACACATGAGGTTGTAACTCTGCCCATTTAGCTATGTGGATATTAGGACCTCCACTATACTTTTACATATACCTCTGAGCTACCTATAAGCAGTGCTGAGCACCGCCATGCTGCACAAACCCACTCAGCTATGCTTAAACATGACATTTAAATAAATAATTAAATACATCCAGTTTCTTTTTTAGATGTCTGGCAGTTGTCTGCTGTCTTATCTGTGGGTGTTGCTTAGCAGTGCTGCACTCCTCACTGCACCTTGCAATCATGCTTTTTTTAAAAAAATAAATAAATAAAATAAAAATAAAGCAATTGGACAGTGCAGAGAGTCTCTTACCCACCTGAGAACAGAGTTAACACTACACTCCCTAAACTGAGTCAATAACTGTGCCCCTTGGCTTTCCCTCAGCAATGTGCCATTGGAAATTACTGAAGAAATCAGCATATTAATGCAATTAGAGACATTGGTTCATGTAGTTAAGGAACACAGCTGTCATTTCCTCGCCTTAGATTGTTAATCAGTAAAAATAAATACAGGATAAAAGACTAACTAGGAATGATGTATGGAAATCCTTATGTACAGGTTGTGCAGATAACTGTCGTGTTTGCTTCTAGGTCAGCAAAAAAGAAGAAGGAAAGTTTTTACCTGACAAACACGTTTCATGTGTATCACATGGAAACAGCATTGCATTTAAGGGGATTAGACTTAATAAAAATGTAATGGCAGTACTCCCTGGCTATCAGTTTGCTGTATATACATATGCAATAGAAATGATGGATAAACATCTAGCATATTTAAAGAATTATTTGGTTGCATAAGGACATTGTGGAAATTACAGCTATAGTTCCTTTGTTTTCAGTTTTTCAACACTAGAAAAAACTCTTGCGAATTTTGAAAAATAGAATGAATGCTAAAGTCAGTAACACAAAAGGTGGCACACTTGCCTTTAGTGCAAAAGGCTATAGGTTCTATTTCTGCTCTGACAGAGCGATAGCTGACACTGCAGTGTAGTATAAAGAAGGTGCTGAACTCCTGCATATGCTGTCCTTTGGATGAGATGTTAAAGCAAGGCCCCATCTGCTTGAGTTACTGGTAATTCAGGTGGATGTAAGATATCCCATGTCACCTATCAAAAAGAGTAGGGGAAGGTCCCTGACACCCTATCAAGATTAAAGAATATTCTTTATCAGGAAATAATGTTCAGGATACTAAGCTGTAGACAGTTCTTTTCTAAAATATCTGAATACATTTGATGAATTATATCACTGTCCATTTTTATCACAATTTGTTGTGAACATTTTATTAACTATAAGAAAGAACCACAAAGCAGAGGTTTATATGGAAAATAATGTTTCAGCATCAAAACTGCTTTTACTGAGTTATTTTTTGTATGGATCCTGAAATTAGGATGCATTCAATATTTTTAGTAGCACTTTGCCTGTACAAAGTCGATGAAAGTGCAGTGCACAAATGTCTAGTCTTCTGACCTGTATAATGTAACAGTATCACTGCACTAGATATTCAGTGCTAAAAAGGTATATAATTTTGTTATTTTGCTGTTGTTAGACTGCAGAGCTATGTCAGTTGGTGACCCTGGTAGTATTTAGATTGGTGCACAGCTGAACCTTAAATTGGGACCAGATTTTGAGACTGTTGCAAAGAACTTTTACTATATCCTTGCTACTTGTTACAATTGCTAACCCACACTCACACTACAAGCAAATGCATAAATTTTAGCAGCCACAATATCATCCTCATCGCCTTAAATGGTTGTTGATACTGCAACTACACTCACACCCATTCAGCAAGTCTTCTGGGATACCAATCACATCACCTAAGATCTTGTAGCCTGGACAACCACACTCTTTCTTCTGCCCTAGCTATGGTTTTGTTATACTGGTTTTAGAAGGCTTAGCATTTCACTGGTACTGTTCAGAATGTTTATCTGTTAAAATATGCCATGTTTGACACATGTTTTCTTCACTAAGGGGCCTGTTGGTTTGAATACTGACAACTGTCACTGCACAGGGAGATGAGTTATTTTTGCAAGATGCAGTAATCTTAGAGTTAATTATTATTTCAGGGGATATAGAGGGCACATCAATTACCTGCAGGATGTTTAAAACACAATGCCTCACAAGAAGTATTACCTTTGAGCCTTTTTTAAGGTATATTTCCAAGGAATTAGTCTTTCTGAAACTTGATGGGTTACTCTATGACACAATGTGGGAAAACAGGCAACACATACAATTGATGAACTTCTAAACCTTTCTCCAAAAATATACCCTTTACATTTGGCATATCCTTCATGAATCGGTCTTGCTATGGTATCAGTCTTAAGGCCCTAATCATCTGACCTTTTATTAAATTCTTTTATTGATAAAATATTTGGTGGCTATTAAAACATATACATCCATTACTATAGATGGTTTTGCAATATAGCATAGAATAAAACTTCTTCCTAATGACATTCTTATTTATAAATCTACTCAAGTAATTAATTCCTTTATCTGAGTGGGCATTTTTAAATAACAAAAAATCTGTAATACTGCTGATATAATGAATGAACTCTTCGAAACGCATAACAGACCCTTCCCATGATAAAAAACAAAAAAATATCCAAAAAAAGTGCAAATATGTTACTCACACAGATTTAAAGATGCTATTAAATACAAAATGTCTCACCAACATATAACAATATTTGCATAAATGGGGGTGTATGTCACCTCCTTGCCATTCCATTTATCTGCTTGTGATATTCACCTTAATAAAATATAAAAAAATATTCCTCGACACACCCCGGGATTCATGAAGCTCGGCGCAAGGCCGGCGTAAGGCTTGCGCCGGCGGTGCAGTGAATAGCCGGCACAGTAGCGCCATATGCATATTAATGAGAGTGCACCGGAACCACAGACACGTGCGTAGTGTACGTGAGCGAGCCCAGGTAGGATGCGTCTGGAGGCGTGTCTAAGCCGGCATGAGGTGAGCAACCTAATGTGCTGACAGCCACGGTCCGCCCATAATAGTAATGGCAGCAGCCAGGTCCCGTGCAGAATGAAACGCACGTAGAGTATGCAACATAGTACCCGTCCCAAATTAACGGAGAAGCAAATACAAGCCATGAAGGCTTAAGTGTACCCGTCCAAGGAGCAAAGGATACGCATAAGACCGCATTTGTCCCGCAATGCACCGTCAGTGCTTACACTCAGAGAAGGTGTACAGCAGCATGTCAGCGCGCCGCACCGACATAGGAGCAGTGACTAAGGTCACCACCTGTCCCACTTTAGTTGGGGCAGTCTCTCTATGGCCAGTTGTGTCCCGAGAAAACGTATTAAAAATGGCAGATGTGCTAAGATTGTAGGACACAATGATATCCCGTATTTAATGTAATGGTAGCATGAATTGGTTATTTCTGTAACAGAAATACCTAAATGACACAAGAAACAGAATAAGCAAGCAAATTGCCACAACAATAAGCTTTTATTTAGGCAAACAAGTGAAGTTCTATGCTATATAGTGACCGTGTGTATGTGTCGGCCTGTAAAGTCAGATATGAGTCCCGGAAATATCCCAGATTGGAAACTGGAAAAGGTGGCAACCCCAGTAGCGACATGGGCATGGTCACCTGGGTTACCTGCTGTCCCAATGTGCCATGGACAGTCCCTGATTGGACAGTTGTGTCCCTGCAACAATCGGAAAAATGGAAAATGACCTCAGATCCCCTGCCAAAAAATTCCCGCAATATACATGTAATAGTAGCATAAAACATATACATTACTATATGAAACACAGACATGGCATAAGAAAATGAATAAGGAACCCAAATGCTTACAGAATAAGCTTATAGTATGGCAAACAAGTGAAGTTCTTTCAACTGCACTAGCCGTGGGTATGTGTAGACCTGCAAATTCCGAAGTTTCCACATAACATGCCCCACTATGGGCATTGGAAAAGGTGCCAACCATAATGGTCACAAGCAGTAGTGAGAGTACATAGCCGGGTAGCTGTGTTGACATAACAACAGTAAGGAAGCAAGATACCTCAAACACAGGCAAACATGTGCATAGCAACATATCCCACACCCAGCAACGTATCTGTTGCATACACTGGATGGCGTATGTTGAAGTGTAATATCCAGAAGCAGAACCCATGCATTCAGATGTACTACACAATAGCCTCATTGTACATGTCAGTCCCACCCATGTACACCTTTGCACCCTAACCTGCTAGCATCCGTGTGCAGCTATACACCCACACACAATGTGCATACCTGAAATGTGGTAAGATGTTTGTGTTAGGCAATGCCACGCGGGCAAATCGCATTCCCACATGTCACCAACCCACCTCAGGTACAGATATGTAAATGGCTGCATGTGAATGTGTCTGCAGAATGTGTACATCCGCATGTGGTATGTACCCGTCCAAACCATATAGGTTTGCATACGACACGGTGCACATAACTGTACACATGTGGACAAGTCGGGTTGTTGGACCACCGCATCGATGATTAGCTATGCAGTGAAGTCGATCACATATAGCGGAACATGTGCCTACCAAACAGGACGTCCTAACAGGGTGCTACAGGCAAAGAAGGGAAGGTGGGACATCACATGTGGAGAGTAGCGTTGCGGACGGACAAATACACACGGTCAAGGTAAAGGACGGAACAACATGCATATGGCGGATGGATGTTGTTGAAAAATATATATAGAAACACATATGAAGTGCCAGTTTACACTCGAAATACTATATAATGCATTGAATTGTACCGTACAATATGGCAGTAGAACTAAGCCTGCATGTAATTGGTGAAGCTAAGCTGTAGTGTGATGGAATTCTGAACCTGGCAGTAATCAGTACAGCAGGCTTATGTCTGTCAGCATTAATTATTTGCTGGGTTACAGAACAATAAATGTATGTACATGCATAACATCACCCCTGTGCCTGAGGAGGATGGCCTTGTGAGCTCTATCGAAGATAACAGTACAACTCCTTACCAGAGAGACAAAGCAACGTATTAAGAAATTAACTGACTACTGTATCGGAACAGTCTAGGGTCCTTGAAACAGCTACAATCACAGAAGGACACTGTAATTTACAAGGTGCCTTGCAAGGCTGTGTTATTCTCATGGGAAAACATTTTAAAAGCACGACCCCAGCACCCACGTATGTATAGACTATTGTGGACCATAGTGATGGAAATGCCCTGTGACCGACCACGTCAGTAAGGTGGGCAAAAGCTGATTGTAAACACTATATAAAGAAACTGCTTACTGTATAGAGTCAGACAAAACTCTCATACTTGGACTGTATATTATTTAGCCTGCCTGTGTACACTACTAAAACCTTCTGAACCCGAGCCTCCTCTGTTATTGACTGTCACTTAGAAAAGCCTACTGATAACTACAGTCTGGTTTTAACAACTTATTTGACATTGTGATCCTTGTAATCCGGAATTCCCTTGGTAAGCTACAGGTCAGAGTGCATGGCTGGTTAGACATCTACGCAGGAGAATTTGCCTAAATGGTTCTTCTTGAATGAAAAGACCTCGGACTGAATTGTTGTGTGTAAAGAGGCTGTTTACTGTCTGATCTGTGGCTGAAAAGCGGAAAACTGGATCCCAAGAAGAAATCGTGCAGCCTTAAACAGGAGGCTCAGGTAAGGAGTGTTTGCCTCTTTGTCTCTATTGTAGATCAGGGACCAGACTACATTGTGTTTCTGTTAACAGTTGTGATAGCGGGTCGAAGACCTATCCAAATACTGTTAAATCTGAACATAGGTCAGGGGAACACACAGCAGAGTAAATAGTCATTGTAGACACTACAGTGGATACAGGGAAGGAGACACCACGTGGTATGAGAGAAGGGTACGTAGCAGTCGTGTAGAGGATATGGGAGATTAGTGAATAAACAGATCATGTGATCCGCGTTTGACGGGTGACGTGAATTATATGCAATCGCAGACAGCACATAATGTGAGTTATACAGCAAAATGGGGTAATAAATATGACATTGATGGTATATTACACAAAATATCGTTACTGAAACATTGTAATCCCTGAAAATGTGATGCACATGTTCCAGGGTAAACACCTGTTCCACCCTGAGAGGGACAGTCCCTCTTTGGCCAGCTGTGTCCTGTAAACAAACCGAACAAATGGCAAATGTCCTGATATCTCAGGACAAACATTTCCCAGATATCTATCAAAATGGTAGCATAAAATAGTAAATTTGTATCTGGAACAGCAAAATATCATAATAAACAGAATAAGCAACTGAAATGCTACAACAATTGGTCGCTCTCCTGGCAAAAAGTGAAATCCTGTCCTATGTACTGGCCGTGGGTATGCTTTTTCCTGGAAAATTACACGTTCCGAACACTAATGTCCCACATTGTGCATTTGAAAAGGTGGCAGCCCTAAGATGTGCAGGCGACAAAACAGCGACAATTGGGTATCCGTCATGCACATAGGTGGATTGAGGTAGTGAACCGAAGGGAACAGAACACTACAAATGGCTAAGCATCATACGTACACAGAGAAGATCATAATACAGTAGTACCGATAGCCCCCCCCCACAACCCCCTACCACCTCCGATACCACATCCAGGATATGAAGCGGGAGGGCAGGCTAGTCCCCACACATTATCCTGTGGCAACAGAGGTAGCACAATGAACAAATGTAGCAGAAGCTATTGAAACCACATCCCGAACACGTAACATACCTAGGGACACCCGAGTAAGAAGACAGTCACTAGAACAGAGTGAGGATATCTGTCAATTAATTGAAGTACCGAACCCTCATGCAGGACAGGAAGGCCAGGACCCAACCCCCATAGCGTATAGACCGTGGACACCAGAAGATATCTGTAAAGTCACAGAGGGAATTCCCCATCTACAAAGTAATCGCTATTCACCATGCAATACACCTGTATCTTCTGATCGGAAACCAAAAGGGGAATGGTGGATGGTACAGTATGTACAAGCTGTAAATCATGTAAGAATACTTAGGGTAGCGATGGTGCCAGACCCACACACTATATTCAATGCTATGAACACGCCACAGAAGTATCTTACCGTGGTACATATAAGCTATGCTTCCTTTGCAATACCTATACATCCACATAGTCCGTATTGCTTTGCATGTACATTCAGGGTGACAGATACAGCCATACCCGGCTATCGCGGGGATACTGTGAAAGTACAACGATATTCCCACAGGAGATGGCTAGCTACATTCCGGTGTTAACTCCACCCGGGGCCAGTCAAGTTCTACTTTATGTGGATGATATTCTGCTTGCGGCTCCTACCCAGCAGCAATGTATGGAAGATACAATAGCATTATTGAGATATTCAGCAGAACAGGGACATAAAGTAAGCAAGCATAAATTGCAACTACAGAGAATACAGGTCAATTACCTGGCATATGTGGTATCCAAGTAGGGTAGAACATCACATGACGATAGGAAGGTAGCAATATCATAAGCACCCAAGCCAACTAACAAGAAGGGAATGAAGTCCTGTCTGGGCCGACTAACATTTGTCAAAGCTGGTTACCAAACAATGCTTTGGAATCCACTGTATTGTTTGCCTTAATCTTTAATACACCTATGGCAGCACAACAGATACTACACTGGATTACAGTAGCAGAAACAGCGTTCTGCAGACTAGAACGATTGATAGCTTCAACAGCTGTAGTAGGTCTCCTGAATAATCATAACACATGTTGTCAGACTGTAGATTGTAAGCGGAGATATATGACATCAGTCTTGATGCAACAGCAGGGAAGTAAGCAACGCTACATAGCTTACTACTCATTGCAGTTGGACACTGTGGCATGGTCAGTGCCACATTGTGTACAGGCAGTTGTTGTAGCACCCATGGCAGTACAGGCCCCGGCCGTAATGTTACTAGACCACCCTCTCACTGTGAGAATGTCTCATGCAGTTGCGATCAGTCTGCTGCAAGAGAAGATAGCATTCCTGACCTGTGCTAGACATATGTCTTGTTTGACCATACCACTGAGTCAACCTCATATGGTGATTGAACGTTGTACAACATGAAACCTATCAACGTCACGTCCGACACCTGTGTATGGCACACCACACAGTTGCCTATATGAAATGGATTAAATAACTACACACAGACATGATATCAGTGATATACCCTTAGATGATGCAGAGGTGACAGTTAATGTGTACGGATCATGTAGACAGAGTCCTACAGGAACGAATCAAGTAGGTTATGCAGTAGTTATTGATAATGAGATTGTAGACGGCCAAACCCTGCAGCATAACGTGTCTGCTCAAGCAGCAGAATAGATAGCTTTAACATGTGCTTGTACTGTAGTGGAAAACTGATGTGTGGACATATGTCTCGATAGTCAGTATGTTGTCTGTACAGTGCATGTTTATGAGCAGCAGTGGAAGAATAGGGGAATGATAACATCCACCGGTAAACCGATTAATCATGCACAATTGATCTTGAATGCATTAGACTCCATTCAGTTACCCACTAAAGTAGGTAATTGTAAATGTGCAGGTCATAGAAAGCAACAGGATAACAGTAGGAAAGGTAAGGCATGAGCTCATGCATCTGCAAAACAAGCAGCCTCACAGTTGGAAAGTGTTTGTGTGAATGAGGAATGACAAACCTCAGACAGTTTAGATGTAGAAACTGTACAAACAATGCAAACATCAACTACGAAAGCAGAAAAGCTGACGTGGTTATGACGAGGAGCAATCCTTGAACACGGATTGCACATATCCACAGTGAGAAAGCCAATATTAACGTCTAATGTATTCAGATATGCGGCTTTGTGGAGCCATGGGTAGAGACATGTCTCAACAGGGGGGATGGTACATTTGGTTAACAGAATACCCCTAACATACGGAATTATGAACCACATACAAACATCATGAGCAGCGTGTCACATTTGCAGTAGATATCATGCACAGGGAGCATTTAAACTGAAGGGAGTGAGTTTACCTACACCACCATAACCGTTCCGTACTATTTGTATGGATTTCATACATCTGCATAAATGTGAAGGGAACAAATACTGTTTAGCGATTACACATATATATAATCAAAATGGCTAGAAGCATTCCCAACCATGAATCCGGATGCAGCAGGAGTGGCAAAGGTGCCAGTAAAATAAAGTATCCCTAGATCTGGCATGCTGTAAAGAAGCTACAGTGACAATAGAACACATGTAGTGAACCATACAATCACGCAACCTGGGGATTATTTTGTATTTCCATGAATGTAAATTGCATGTACAACCCACAGTCAGCATGACTGCTGGCGCCGTAAAATGGGATCCTGAGAAATAAGTAGAGGAGGTTGGTGGGTGACATCCAGACGAGTTACATGTGCTGTCTACCTCTAGCATTGCTGAGCATGACAACAGTTCCAAATGTAAAGTGCTGCACCCACTTCAAAGTAGTATGTGGAATGGCATATCATGTGCCAGAGTGGAAAGCTGTCATGCCTGCAGAGCCGGAGGTCGATGGCTCATTAGCAGGTGACATGAGAGGATTGTTAACCAATAACACTGTTCTTCAGTGAAAGTCTTTTACAGATAAAGAGCAAACGAAGACGGACGCATAGCTGACACCAGTATTCTGTGTGTATGTCACTGTTATCCAAAGAACATTATTGGCAAGTGGAAAGTGTGAAGGTCTGTACCAGGTACTGTTGGCAATGCCTACTGCAGTAAAGTTTGCAGAGAGGTCGTCCTGGGTCCACCTCACATTTCTCAAACCGGTAAAGGATATCAAGTCTGATTGACATCTTGTAGCTGATATACCATAGAGCCTGAATCACCCGGGCAAGACTGTATAACAATACAAAGCAACCCCAAAGACATTTTGTTTGCTGTCCTAATGATTATACACCTATTAACCATGTTTGTGTTTACTTTACATTTGCTGGGACCTTACCTGCATATAACTACACGGATACAAATACTGATACGTGATGAACTGGCCACAGAGTGTCTTCCACACTTCAACAAATACCTAGGCATGGCATGTGCATCTACAGACTATGAACCCTTTAAATTGCTGTGTTTGTACTGCCATACCTACATCATATGGAGGACTTCCGATGCATGCTGTCCCCTTGGGGATAGATTGAGACTTGTGAATATTTACACTTTGATACAGGTTCTGTGAGATCACAGGACAACGTGGCACTGTACTTACCTGTTACACAAAAAGGAATTGTATGTTATCATAAACATGATACAGTTTCAGTTGGTGGGAGTATTTGTAACATAACTGTGTCTTACGAATGTCATATAACAGCCAAAGATCACAGTACTACTTGTAGCACCATTCATTATTTGTATTGAAACATCATGAGAACAATGTGGAAGGATGTGCAGAAACATCCTGAATTGTATAAACAGTCCTCTGTTAGAGACAGGAAAATGTTACATGCAGAGTTAACCCACATCAATAGTAAAGTAGAATATTGTTATGTTGTTTGTGGGAAAAAAGCATATCAATGGTTACCTGGAAATTGGTCCGGCAGTTGTTATTTGGGTTATCTGGCTCCAGTCACATGACGTACTGCACAATTGCCTCTGGGTGCGAAACGAACTATAACACATATAGCTTAAAGAATTGGGAACACAGTCGAGAAACGTACTAATCCAGTGGGTGAAATGGAAGCTGTTCTGACATTCCAGTCTTCTGCAAGAGATAAAGGAATATCGATTCATATGGACTTGAGTGACAGCGTCATAACCTGGGCTGGAACACTCCCAGCTTGTGGAGTAGTGAAATCAATCAGGGAACAGAGGAAGTTATCAAAACCTGTCGGAGGAATGATGAATGTGACTTTCCACTCTTGAACTTGTGACTGATGAACTGGATGCAATGAGAACTGTTGTGTCACAAAATGTAATAGCGCACGACTGCACCGTGGTGCCGAGAATTGATGCGTCTTGGCGCTTATTAAAGAAAATCGCTGTGTCCAACTACCACATGAAAAGACCGAAATCAATGGCCACCTAGAGGTAATACAGCAGGTGTCATCCATGGCGTAACCAGGCCCAAACCCACTGACGAACCATTTCCACAAACCATTTGGTGGATGGGGTCAGTCATACTGAATATCATGATTGCCATTTGTGTTGTTCTGCTCATATTGGGAGCATGTGTCTATTGCGGGATACTTTGCATGTAAGTATTAGTCAGGGACTCTGGCGACATATCTGTACCCGAGACTATGTATCAAGACCTGTAGTGGTATTTGTCAATAGAAAATGCAATCCTTCTTGAAATGTACAACAAATTACTTGCCTAGTTAAACGTTCCAGAGAGGAAGAGGCTAGGGAATGAAATAATGTTGTATATGTTTCTGGATAGAATAGAAGCAATCAAAGGCTTGAGAATGTTAGCAAACTACATATTTAAACATATATATGACGTGCAACTTTAGAAGCAAATAGTGTATAATGCATATTATTCTATCTTACAATATGGCAGTAGAGCTTATCATGCATGTAATTGCCTGTAGTGTAGCTGCAGTGTGATTGAACCCTGACCCTAGCAGTAACCAGTGCAGCAGGTGTATGTCATTCAGCAGTAGTCATCTGCTCGGTTAGAGAATAATACATGTATGTACAGGTATATCTGTCATCCTTCCACTGAGGAGGATAGGCTTGTGAGCTCTAACACAGAGTACAGCTGCTCAGCAGAGAGACAAAGGAACCTAGTAGGAAATGGAGTGAGGACAGGATCTGAACAGTGTTGGAACCGTGACAGAGCAGAATTTACCGAAGGACAGTCTAATTGAATATGTGGCTCGCAAGGTTGTGCTATCCTCATGGGAAAACATTTAATAAGCATTACATGAGCACTGTTTTAGGAATACAACGTTGTGGACTCTAGCGATGTAAATGCCTTGTGACTGACCACATCATTAATGTGTGCAAAAGATTATACTACACACAATGCTCATACAGCTGTAACATGTATAGAGTAAAACAAATGTCTAAACTTTTACTGCATAGTTCTTTGCCTCCTGCTGCACAGTAGTAAAACGTTATTAATCTCAGCTTCCTGTGTTATTGACTGTCATTTATAAAATACGAATGAGTGTTACAGTTTGATTTAAACAACTAAATTGACAGATGTGTATGTTCTAGCATGGGAATAGGTCAAGCCAACCATCACAATGTCCATGTGTACCACATACAAACAGCCAGTAACACGCAGTAGTAGTGCATGAAGGCATACACAACTGTGGGAATAGTACAGGACATATGGCACGTGCCAAGTGCAGATGCATGACACAAACCCCAGGATGGGTGTCCCTGCAAAGAGGAACATGTGCCAACCACACCTCCCACAGATGTACCGGCAATAAAAACACATGGCAAACACACAGAAACACTACTGCCCAACACACGACTGCAATGGAGCCTGGTCAAACACCAACATGAAGCATGCACAAACAGGGACTTGTGTAATGTTTGCCTTAACACCCCCCCATAGGCCAAAGAAGAATAGAATGGACATATGCATGTAATGTTGTGAAGGATGTGTGGTAGTCCTCAGTATCACAGTGTTAGGGACACAGATACACTGTCATCAACTGTGACGTATGTGCACTGTACACAGCATACCTGCATGTCATACAGAGGACAATCATGTGCCACAGAAATATACACTGGAGAAAGAGTATAGGGGTTAGACAATTGTAAATGTGACAAACTAAGAATATAGGTTCATACGTCCATAGGTACAGGGTAGGCCATCGTCCCAGGTTCAGCCATAACAGTACACCATAGTTAGGATGACTTTGCCAACCTTCTGTGCTTCAGATAAAATACTCATGATATTGCTGTACCTCCGTCAAGCAGTGATAATGATGTAATCCCTGGCCTATACCTGCAATTCTCCATCCAATGGACAACATACCCGCGAACAAGGGTATGAAGGATCTCTGTCTCACATGTACTGTGATGTAGATCCACAGCATTATGAGTGTCTGGGTGATATATGTGTCACTCAAACACATCCCATTAATGACCATGACAAGGTAAATGTCACCTGCCCTAGTGGTTCTGAGGGATGCAGATACAGTAGGTGAAGCATACACATGACATATGGGTTGACATGGCCTCGTATGTCAGGCACAGGTCAACAGTAAACAGCAGGTATGTGACGTAATGTGGCAGGGGTCCTACAAGTGGGGCAGCATTACACAAAACGATGTCATCCTGCATCTGTACAACAATTAACCTATGAGGGCTTCCCAGCTGCTGTAGGTGTTGGGTCAGATACAGTCTGAATGGGGCAATGTAGTAAATCATAGGTGTAACACGTAATGGGTACAAGGAGACAATGACCTAGCCTGATGTAGATGTGAATTCCCGCACAAACAGGTGGGCAATGTAGAAGTCCCACAGAACCACGATAGCAACGTGTGTGTTGAATGAAAGGTGACCAACAAACTCTGTCCCCTGATCCCTGGTAATCACCCCTGTGCTGTGTGGACAGCCACCTATATGCTGGACAGGGGTGACCTACTACTCCTCGACAGGTATGATGTTGCATTACTTACCATTTAGCTGTGGGACATGTCCCTGACAGCAGATATGCATATCTGGGAGGCCCCTTCGAAGGATATCTGTGTCAGATGTCCGTCCCAGTATGGCACCTGTTTTGCAGTCATCTACAAACAATGTTGCCCATAACACCCCTGTGTGTGCCTGTACCGTGGAAATGTAGATGTATGACAGGAGTGCACCCACGGAACGGCCCCATGGGACACCACTTGTGACAGGCAGTAGGTCTGACATGCTGCCAGCAACTATGACCGTGTGGGTTGTGTCACATACACAGTTTACAACACATTCTGTGATGTACGTGTTCACATCCCAGCCAATGGGTTTATCAATGATACCTGAGGGGGGTAATGTGATGAAGGTCTTTGACAGGTCGAGGTAGGCTGTATGGACTGCAACACCCCCATCAATGGCCTCGGTGACTGTCCCGAAAATGTCAACCATGCTTTAAAGGCATGAACCGCCCCTGAACAAGACAAACCATGTGGGATGCAAAGTATGTATGTCCCCTATGCAGTCATGTACGAGCCACAGTATGATCCCTCCCCATGTCTCTGCAGATAGGTCTCCTCAGGGTAATGGGACAGTAATAACCAGCCTCAGTGGAGGCATTGGCCCTGTGATGTGGGACTACAGTTGCCATGCGACACAACCTGGGTACCCTACCTGAGGTGAGGCTACAAAGAAATAGCTGTCCTAACTGTGGGTCCAATTCCTAAATGAGATAGTGGAGTACACAGCGGGGTCACCAGCTGGTCTCATGGATGCTATGTCCACTACCCTGGAGAGAGCATGTCCCACCTGTGTGTCACAGAACATTTGGTGACCACAAACCGCTGGTACAGACATCTCCTCATGTGTGGGGGAGGGTGTGGAGATGTCCTCACTGGACTTGTCAGCCTGTATGTTGGCAATGTGTGTATGTTGAGTAAACTCCACCTCTATGTGAACCCAGTCAGAGCATATGTGGGAGTGACCTCCCAGGTGTTGAGCATAGCAACTGAAGGTGGTATGATTGTCAGCCAGGTCGATGTAGGTATATCTGTGGAATGTGCCCTGGACCATGGCACGACAGTGTGTAACTCTACACATATGATGACCAAGGGTGTCATACCTCACAAGGTGTCTGCTCCACATTGTAGTAGCCACCTCCTCGTGTTGTACATCCTGTGTATGGCTGGGGTACACCACACTGGATGCTTGGCATTGGTACAATGAACCACAGTTGGGTAAGTGAATGCCTGGTTCATGCAGTCCTGTAGGTACTGGTAGATGGCAAATGTGATTGATGCAGTGGCTGCAGTACTGTCGACCACTGGCTCAGGGTCCTTAAAGGAGACCACAGTATTGTGCAGAATTGTGTAGTCTGCCTCTGAGCAAGCAATGTGTATGGTAACTGGCAACACTCACAGCAACGGATGCCAATAGCAGAAGCCAATGTCCAAATAACATAGATTACCTTCTGCATGACAATATGTCTTATCATACATGTATTGACACGTGTGCTAATTACAATTGCAAATGGCCGGTAAGACTGGCCTAAAGTTCCCGTGATGTACACAGTCTGGGGGTGTTGTTCTGATAATAAAGTGGCAATACCTCCCAATCGTGACCTCTGGGTATGAAAGTGGTTGTTAACCTGCAACATTGGATGTATAGCATTGGGTTCTGGTGTCGGAAGACATGGTTCCTGTAGCACTACACAGTATGGGTAGTCAAGCAGACATCCGCGATTGCTGAACACACAGCATCAGTGAAACCCACTGCTCACAAGGACACAGTCCGACAAGCTCTACACTTTACATATGCACAGTGGTGTCCATTGTAGGACCCAAAAATTGTTTACATACCAGAATTACGTCTTATTTCAATGCGTACCTGAACTCATTGTCGTCACAGGTACACATATGCACCGCAAGCGTGTTTAATGTTGATGATAGCTGTCCATGTAATGCAGCACAGATGCACAGAAATACCCAGGGTACCGGGTCCATAGAACTGCGTCCACATCACAGTCCCGCACACATGAAGGATGTGTAATGGGTACTGTCGATTGTTGCAGTCAAGGGATTCTGGGTATGTAGACTCTGGGCTCGGTGTTGTTTCGCAGGCAATCCTTTTGTCCCGCCCCGTGGGAGGGATGTGTGCGTAGCACCTGTCTTACTCTCCGCTAATAATGCAAACCATCCACTGGAGAATGCTAAATGCAGGTGTGAAATGTGTACAGCCCTATACTAGTGTCCAGTAGGCAATTGTCATGGATGGACAACCGTATGGCCAAGATGCCACCCACAACTGCAAACCCGGGTAAATTACACAGCCGCGGTAAGGCATAACACAGGAAATACACATAGGGACTACAGTTGACATTCCACATACAAAGTCGGACCGCCGTGCCAACACCGGCGTACACAGCACTCAATCTGCCAGCAACAGAATGAGGAGCACCCGCTACCATACAGCGGAACAGATGTGCAACCTGTGGAACACATACTAATGGCACACACACAACGTCAAGTAGGATATGTAAACTATGGCATTCTCACCTATGAAGACAACATGGTTAAATGAATACATAGGTAATCAACATGTTCCGGTGGTGTTATATTGGAAATACAGTGACGGATATGTCCCATTGGGATGTCTGAGGTTTATATGAAGCAGTTGCTAACCAGCATCTTTGGATGTATGTCATTTGTTCACAGTACTAAATCACCTGGTTATGTAGCACCATGTGGAATGGGTAGTCAAACAGACATCCGCGATTGGGGAACATACACCAGCAGTGAAAAGCACTGGGCAGGTGGACACAGTCCAGCAACATCTAACCTGACATATGCACATCGGTGTCCATTGTAGGACCCAAAAATTCTATTCAGTGAATTCCTGCTAGCTTCCTGCATTACTCACGTGATCTCATTGTCGTCACCACGTCACAGGTACACATATGCAAAGCAATCGTGTTCAATGTTGATGATAGCTGTCCATGAAATGCAGCACACATGCACAGAAATACCCAGGGTACCGGGTCCATAGAACTGCGTCCACATCACAGTCCCGCACACATGAAGGATGTGTAATGGGTACTGTCGACTGTTGCAGTCAAGGGAGTCTGGGTATGTAGAATCTGGCCTCGGTGTTGTTTCCCAGGCAATCCTTTGTCCCGCCCCGTGGGAGGGATGTGTGCGTAGCACCTGCCTCACTCTCCGCTAATAATGTAAACCATCTACCGGTGAATGCAAAATGCAGGTGTGAAATGTGTACAGCCCTATACCAGTGTCCAGTAGGCAATTCACAAGGATGGACAAGCGTATGACTAAGATGGCACCCATAACTGCAAACCCGGTGGAATTACACTGCCGTAGTAAGGCATTACACAAGTAATACACATAGGGACTACAGTTGACATTCCCCATACAACAAACACAGACAACCAGCCGATGAGGTCCAAAGCAAAGACGAGGTACTATAGACACCGTCAGTGACCACTCAGAGCACACCAGGAATTAAATGCAGTCACCATAGTTTATTGAAGCTCTTTTCGTCTGCTTCATAAGCAGACTTATTCAGAATACATACAATGCAGTCCAACCTACTACATTTAAAACCCTTAATTGGTCAGTAAATTAGATGTGCTAGGTATTAATTACATGCCTTAAAGGCAAACAAGCAAACAAACTTTACTAGGGTTACAGATTCCACACAGTGAGGACATCAGACATTGCTTCGAAAGGTACATTCTTCATCGAAAAATAGAAATATATGTACATATATGAAAGATGAACCAACATAATGTTTTCCAAATGTTTGACTGTGTAAGCTACATATATATGTCCTACGGATTGTGCCAATATATTAACAGAACTGCAGACACCTAGTAATATAAATGAACCATAATATATACGGATAAACCGTATGATTATGACTAATGTAAAATAGACCAACGAAATGTAAAGATTCACAATGTGCTAATGTAAATATTCATTTAGAAGGTTACTTAAATAAATCAATTCAGACATCCATGTCTAAATACTAACACAAGGCCAGCGAGGTGCTTGCCCTCACATGTACTGGCATGTTGTTCCACAGCATAGTGAGTGTCTGGGTGATGAATCTGTCCCAACAACACGTTCTATTAATGACAGTGTCAAGGTGTACATCACCTGCCCTTGTGGTTCTGAGGGATCTAACTTCTTTACGTGAAGCATAGTCATCAGATCTGGGTTCGACATGGCCTTGTATGCCAGGCACAGGTCACCTCTGGGCAAGTGGTATGCAGCTGTATACAGCTGGAATTCTTTCAGTTGGTCAGTATAACACATATTCCTGAGACCCTGCATCTGTTTGTCGATGAACTGTTGGTGCCTTTCCAGCTGCTGCAGGTGTTGGGTCAGATACATTCTGAACGGGGCATTGTACCCAATCATAGGTCTAATGAGTGATGAGTACAAGGGGACAATGACCTCCCCTGATCTAGATGTGAATCCCTTCATGATGATGTGGGCAATGTGGAAGGTCTACCTAACTATGTTAGCAACGTGTGTGTCTAACGAACGGTTAACAACAACCCGGGTCCCCAGATCACTGGTAACTCCCTCTGTGCTCAGTGGATTGCCACCTATATGGTAGCTAGGGGTAACCTTGTTCTTCCCGAAGGGTATGACTATGCATTTCCCGGCATTTAGCTGTAGGACATGTCTCTGGCACCACTTATCCACATCTGTGAGGCACTCCTGAAGGATATCTGTGTCAGATGTGTGTCTGACTATGGCACCCGGTTTGCAGTCATCTGCAAACATTGTCACCCATAACCCCCCTGTGTTTGCCTGTACTTTGGAAACGTAGATGCTGAAAAATAGTGGACCCAGGACTGAGCCCCATGGGACACCACCTGTGATTGGCTGTGAGTATGACATGGCGCCAGCAACTATGACCATGTGTGTTCTGTGACTTAGCCAGTTTGCAACCCATATGGCGATGTATGGATTTACGTTCAAGATGACGGGTTTATCAATTATACCCGAGGGGGGTATTGTGTCGAAGGCCTTTGCCAGGTTGAGGTAGGCTGTATGGACTGCTTTACCCTCATCAATGGCCTTGGTGACTGATTCTACAAAGTCAAACATGTGTAAAAGGCATGATCTGACTTTGACCAAGCTAAACTGGGTTGTATCCAAAGTATGCGAGTCCCCTATGTCTTTATCTATGTGTTCCATTATGATCCTTCTCCATGGCTTTGCAGATAAGGCTTGTCAAGCTAATGGGATGGTAATAACCAGGGTCAGTGGAGGCACCATCTATGTGGAGTGTGACTACAGTCGCCTTGTGCTACTACTGGATGTCACGTATCCTGAGGTGAGGCTAAGATTAAACAGCTGTCCTAAGTGTGGGTTTAATTCCCCATAGAGTTCCTGGAGTACACAGCTGGGACACCATCTGGTCCCATGGATGCTGTGTTGACTGCCTTGGGGCTGGATGTGAGTAATGCTGGACATACCCACGGCAGACGTGGTGCGTTCCCGAGTCCGATGCCCGAGGGACCACACACATAGCCGGCCTTAGGCATAGGCCAAGTAGGTAGCCGTCTAGGGCGTTGCTCTACTCGGGGCACCTTTTCAGACTCTATTTGGTGTAGGTAGACCAGGAGGGGGGTAGCGGGTGATGTGGCGGTGGCAACTTCTGCCTAGGGCACCACTTAACCTAAGGCCACTCTTCCCGTGGGTAATACAGCAGTACCCACACCCAGACGCGGGTCATTGCTAGTATGGCATATCATCTATGGCAAGAAACCATATATTCCCAGACATAATGGCACAGCATAATGCCTGTCCGCCACCCAAATGCAGACATACATCACCAGCGGTCGCGGGCGTACTCTTGAGATGTCCGTTAACAATGTCGACATTGTCTCGCTTTGTGAAACAAACTCCACATAGCGATTCAATACTACACAGCGACGGAGAACCCGATGTCCCCGTGGCTGAGCTGTTCAACCTGTTCCGCCATGTTAAATGTGTAGCTTTACGGACCCGGCCCAAACCAAGCAACGGACATGTCTGTGGCTCAGTGAAAGTCGTCACGCAATGGTAAACCCTTGTAATATTGTGACACAGGTCATACATACCAAGGGTTAGTAATGGAAATAGGTCCGTTCGACCAGACCGTGTGCAATTAGTATAACAAGATCTACAACGGGTACACGGCCATTGTCGGCCTGCGGTTATGAATAATTGGGGGGTGACATGGTACCATAGACACGGACAAAAGCGTGCCCATGTGACTCATCTAACATTACATTACAGGGTCAGGGCAGTTCCGTACACTGGTCGGACAAGACCAAACCCAAAGCACCACAGCAACACCCTGACAATCGAAGGCCTGTATGCGTAGGGGATATAAGCACCTGTCATCTGAACATCCCTCGCGGTCACGACATATGCATCCTGGGCCATGGCGAGGGGAATAAGGAATGTTTAACATGCAGTACGCACCTTTCCCAGCAGGAGAATGGATTT